>NW_025934886.1:188952-448241 GCF_000764305.2 Hyalella azteca | reverse complement strand
ACTCACTTGGTCCGGGGCTCCCCGGACCTGAAGTGAAATTTTTCTAAGTAAATTTTCGAAATTCGATACCAACTTTTTATGTTTTCTGGACGTTTCAGAAGATTCTCTATCGATTAGTTCGATCGAGAAATGAACTTTTCTGTGACCCGAATATGTTGGTGCGATGAAATTTTTCTAAGTAAATATAAAAATTTTATATGTAAAATTAAAAGTTTTCTCGACTTTTCAGATGATTTGCAGCCATTTATTTTTTTGAAACTGGTCCGCCGGACCGGTCCGGGTCCGGGTTTTAGTCACTCGGTCCGGGTCCGGCGGACCGGTCCGGGTCCGGGTTTTAGTCAGTACCTTAATTGTGCTAACGTTAGCTCACATCGGTGTATGATTATGACTAGCAGGTTTTTATTCTTATAGGCCTAACTGATTATTCGTCTATAGTCGATATAATAGGTTTCACAATCTTCGTGTGCAGTCGTGGACGTCACCGTCCGCCCGGGACGTGAAGCGTTTCTTAGTGTACTCAACTCTCAAGTAGACGTTCTCACGTTCCGATTCTCATACTAGTCTTCAACGTAATTTAAAAAAATACTTTACAGATGTCTAGACTTTGAGAAACTGGCAAATAAATATAATTTTCTCTAGCACGAACATAGCAAAGACGAAATTCACAATAAAAACTGCACGCTCCGCCGGCTCCGGAGCCCCATTTCTCACTCACCCTTCTATATTCATTATCTCTTTACAACTGCGGGTGGTGGGCCTGGTGGCCGTGGTGCACACTGCACACGCCGAGTATACCAGATTGCCATGTTCTAGAATGTTCTAGAACATTCTATATCAGATACCATTTTTTTTCTTGTCCAAAACAGATTAGGCTAATACCTCCAAAATATAATGAAACTTAATTGTCGTCATAAATGTTGGTTAGAACAAGGAAAGTCATTTATATCACAATTATTGTTTTTAAGTTAAAATAGAATTAGCGAAATTGAACATGTTAAATTTAATTTTGCCTGCCTGGGTACCGGAAAAGGCTCCAGCAATGGTTTGGAGGGATAATTCCTACGAAAAGGGGTATTTTTTAACAAGTTTTGCAAGTTACAACAAAAACTCGATATTGTGTCCGAGGAAAATATAGATTTTTTATCAAATATATTGTTTTATTTCAGTCATATTTTCGAAGTGTCAGAACGTAACAGAAATATACTATATAGGCTACCAGGTTTAGCAAATATTCCGGATCAAAAGTATCCATTCATACCAGACACCATCCCAACATACCAGATTTGTGAAAACTGTTATAGAAATATACCAGATGGCAACTCTGCTTCACAACTTCATTGCTGCGCTGCAGAGGTGCCAACTCTCTTAATAACTTAATAAATCATCAAAGCTAGTATTATGGATGTTTGAACATATAGAATGAATAAAAATTCACGAACTATCTAATTACTTAGGTCATACTGCCGTATGTTACGAAGCCTGAACTTATTCATGTTATTTTAATTTACAAGGACTACACTCAAGTTTGACAACGCAAGTGTCAGGTTGTGATGTCATTACTGACTATTACGTCACCTTCTGTGACGTCACTACTCGTGGGTCACCGCGTATATAAGCTGAGAAAGCGCACTGTTAGTGAGTCCCAGCAGAGTCTCAGTCTTAGGCAGACAGCCTTCAGCTGCAGTCATGCAGACTCCGGCACTCAGACCAATATGTAGTGTCGTTAACTCTATCTCCCAATCTACTGCACATACTGTGCTTGATCCTGTAACTTCTATCGAGTGTATCCCATGAACCTTTCTTCAATACTTAAGCTTAGATACACGACTTGTTATTTATCCTTCCCTGGCCGATGAGTATTTAATCTGTTATTCGGACAATTTATAAATGAACCAAAACCCCTCAGGTCTATCTACGTCTAATTAGTAGATCAGACAGATCCATTCAAGATTATGACTGTCAACCCAGAACAGAGTTATTCATAACTTTGACACAAGTGCTACAGTTTATTAATACTTATTACAAGCATATATAATTAGCGTGCATGTCTTAGAACATCCGCCATCGCTTATCAAACTAAACTAATTATCGAGTCAAAGAAAGTTCCCCGTAGATGCCACGGCCCTTGATTCACGCAGGATAGCCTGAGTCCAGCTACAAATTGAGTCAGAAAACTTGAGGCCGATTCCAGCTACAACTTGAGTCAGAAAACTTGTGGCCGAGTCCAGCTACAACTTGAGTCAGAAAACTTGAGGCCGATTCCAGCTACAACTTGAGTCAGAAAACTTGTGGCCGAGTCCAGCTACAACTTGAGTCAGAAAACTTGAGGCCGATTCCAGCTACAACTTGAGTCAGAAAACTTGTGGCCGAGTCCAGCTACAACTTGAGTCAGAAAACTTGAGGCCGATTCCAGCTACAACTTGAGTCAGAAAACTTGTGGCCGAGTCCAGCTACAACTTGAGTCAGAAAACTTGAGGCCGATTCCAGCTACAACTTGTGGCCGAGTCCAGCTACAACTTGAGTCAGAAAACTTGTGGCTGAGTCCAGCTACAACTTGAGTCAGAAAACTTGAGGCCGAGTCCAGCCACAAATTGAGTCAGAAAACTTGTGGCCGAGTCCAGCTACAAATTGAGTCAGAAAACTTGTGGCCGAGTCCAGCTACAAATTGTGCTGATGAATTGTATTTACGTACATTTCAGCTCATCAATACGAGTTACGTATAAGCAACTCCCGTCTCGCTAACCAAGTCGACTTCATTTCAAACGACGGTAGACGAAGCCCAAATAAGCGGGATCCTCATTAATAACATTATCGCTTAGTGATCACTGACTGACGCTGATCATTTCTACCATCTACAATTTCTATTCGGGGATCATCTTTACCACCCGGACAATTCCCATTCGGTTTCTTCTGAATATAAATTTATCTCTACAGTGTATATGGAAATTAAGATTGGAATATAGAACAGCCGGCAAAAACATTAATGCCACGCCGCCGAAAATTTTGAAACGCATGAATATATAAGCTATTATGTGAATGATATTGTATAATAATTCACAAAATTCAATAAAGATCACGAATAATATCTAGCAGATACATCGCTAATCACATGCAGCAATGGAGAAGGATGCAAGCATGCGATGCTTTCCAAACATGAATATCATTTCTATTTATTGCCGACGAATTTATGGTATTTGAAATGAATTGCAGATATAACGATTTGATAAGGTTTGGCCAAGTAATTGTGTGACTTGTGAGTTTCCCTTGGTCGTTGGTTTGACACTCAATTCGAATGAGACAGGAGAAACGCCGTAAAACAAAACGAAAGAACTACAAACAGAATAGTTTCTGAATAAACAATACCAGGACCACATTTTTTCTTTCTGAATAAACAATACCAGGACCTTTATGGACCACATTTTCTAAAGCAAGCAAAAATTTTTTTTTCGGTAGTTTCTTGTTAATATGGTGACTAAGTGGGTTAAAGATGAGTTTAGTATATTGAAAAAAAAAAAAAATTAAAGGCGACATTTCAGTCCACTTGGTCTTACGAGACTACAACATCGAAAGCGACCGTACAATCCATTTGGTCTTATGAGCGTAAAATATGCATGCAATTCCAAAGTTTGTTTACGTGAAAACGTTATTATTGATTGATTTTGCTGAAAATAATAGAAATTACAAGAAATTGGAAAAAATATTGTATTTTGGCCAAAAAATGCCTCATCCAAGATTAAGTTTTGCAAAGCAATTTCGTGTTTTTTCGCAGCAAAGGTGAACTTTGCATATCATGCAGTACATGTGGATGCGCCCTGTGCATTTAGGAAGTTTGCACATTCCCTTTTTCTCATTAATCTCAGGGAGATGACCGACCCCATCTTTCCGAAGTGACTGACTAGGAATTGGTTTTGAGGCATGGCCACTTGCTTTCTTCTTAGCAAAGTTGGACTGCACAGTTTCCTCAGTTGGTCGCCCTCTTTTCTTCACTACATCTTGACCAACAAACATGAGTGAATCAGCAAGATTCAGCTTGAATTCACAGAGTGAAGTCAGGTGCCGGTATCGAGTGTTTATTTTCGTTTCCACTCTGCGTCTCAGAAGCCAGCTGTTCACGACAGCCATATCAAGCATGTGGAAGATCAATCTCATGTAGTACTTTTTAAATCTGAAACTCATTCTATAGTATGACATCCTCTGGTCATGAAGGTCGACTCCACCCATGTGCTTATTGTAGGTCGATGCGATGTTTGGGATTGAGATATTTGTATACTCTCGTTTTTTCTTGTCGAATCTCCTGACTTCAGTTACAGGATGCGATGTCACAAAACTGGACAATAGACAAACAGACCGGCTGTCATTCCATTTTACAGCAGTTATAGCACTACTTCCCGCTTGTGTTTCGTGCTCATCAAAGGCACCACGATTGAGTTTTCGTAGCTGCTTATCGTCTATGAATTTCAATCCTGCCAATCTGCGTTCCTGTACGGTACCACATGCCCAAATCTTCCTAGTGGCAAGGTGCTCTACTAATTTCACCGATGAAAACCAGTTATCAAAATAGAGTTTATAGTGTCTTCCTTCAGGAATGCACTCGGCAAGCTGAAGAACAGAGTTTGCGCTTGCACCAAGGTCAGGAATTCCGGTGCGTGCAACCGGAAGAATTTTGCCAACGTAGGGAATGAAGTCGTACACCATACCAGAGGTACCAGCTAAGACGAAAATCTTATAGCCCCATTTTGATGTTTTTTTTGGAATGTATTGCTTCAGTGGAGAAGCTCCTTTGAAGGGAACCATTTGTTCGTCCACAGCTAGATGTTCTTCCATTGGTATTTTTTTGAATTTTTCGCGTAATGCATTCAAAAGAAATCTCACCTTCGCTAGCTTGTCCGTTGAATACAAAGTGTCATTTTCTACAAGATGAAGATTGGCTTTGATATCTTCCCACCTTTTGCGAGACATTACGGAAGATATCTTTTCATTCAAGGAATATTTTGCCCAATGAAGCCAAATAGGCAATTACAACATGTTTAGGTGTCGAGATATTCAATGCTAGCGCACCACCCAGCCTTATCTTTATTAGTGAACTGTTCTCATTAGGAAGGTTTGTTCACAACTCTGCTTCAAGACTGCAGGAATCACCTCCAAGACGAAATAAAGCTGTAACCGCAATCTAATTCTGTACCTACATCATATGGATAAATATCCAGCAAAATTTAGCATGGGCTGCCAGCGCATATTACTATAGTGACATTTACGCTATCTGAAAGACATTATTCTAATCATGTTATTATTACACCGTACGCGGAGTAGCAGTAGAAATGTCGGGACACTGCAGAACCTTCATGTGAAGCCAAGGGAGCGTAAATGTCCCTTATCAATAGCCCACTGCTTGACGTGCGCAACATTCAGTACAAACAATATTGCCCCTGCATAACTAGCGTAAAGAGCAGCCTCATGGCGTCAGGTGCGTAACAATATTGCTCCTGCATAACTGGCGTATAGAGCAGCCTCATGGCGTCAGGTGCGTAACAATATAGTCCCTACATAACTGGCGTATAGAGCAGCCTCATGGCGTCAGATGTAAGTACATTCTAATATTGACGGAGACGTTTGTATCCTTCGGCAAATCCTCATTACAAATTATAACATTTTGCAGCTAGCCGAGGTAATTGGTCAAAATGATCCAAATACTTGCATTCGTAGTGTAGACATCTTATTTCATCTGTAAATTTGTTACTATTAACGTATCTCGTCTACGTAGAGGGTAATTTGACTATTTGACGCAGGAAAGAAGTCAATTGCAATCATAACTAGTACAATTTTTTATATTCTTCCCTGGCATGTATTTTTTTAAGTGTAATTTCTTTGCTCCCACTGGTATACTACCCTTATTCCCTGCTAAAAAAAAGTACTGCACATTCGTGATGAGGGAGAGCAGGCCAAGTCGATGCAAATATGACAATTTTTTTCTAAGGATATTAAAAGAATGAGATTGTATTATCCTAGTTCATAACGCTGCCAACTTTTAATTTTCGTTTGTTTGCTCTAGCAATGTGCACTTGCTATTCTTACAAACATAGTTCAAATATGAACACGTGGCGATACCCGAGAAGGATCCTCCGCATAGAGCATCCAGTCCCGAGAAGGATCCTCCGCATAGAGCATCCAGTCCCGAGAAGGATCCTACGCATATAGAGCACCCAGTCCCGAGAAGGATCCTCCGCATATAGAGCACCCAGTCCCGAGAAGGATCCTCCACATAGAGCACCCAGTCCCGAGAAGGATCCTCCACATAGAGCACCCAGTCCCGAGAAGGATCCTCAGCATAGAGCACCCAGTCCCAAGAAGGATCCTCTGCATAGAGCACCCAGTCCCGAGAAGGATCCTCAGCATAGAGCACCCAGTCCCAAGAAGGATCCTCTGCATAGAGCACCCAGTCCCAAGAAGGATCCTCCACATAGAGCACCCTCTGGGAAGCTCAAACATCATCGTCGTCGTCGTCACTGGCGCTCATGTCAGGTCTCCAGAAGTCCTGCGGTGTGTTGGGGAGCAGCTTGTGCTTACTGCGATGCTTCGAGCAGCGGTTCATGTGCATCTGTCAACAGGTTTACATCTATTAAATAAAGGCAACAGTCTTGAAATACTCAAAGTGGTTATGAGTTGCGAATATTTGACATGCAAACTCTTGCATGTAACTGACGTAGTAACGTCTACACTGCAATAAATAACCCATTATTAGATTATCTATTCTCCTCAGTTCAACGATCAGTGATTATTTTATTAAATGACTTGAAGAAACTTTGATCTTTGAGATCTTAAGCATAATGATTTAATATATTACTAAACAAAGACCGTTCCAAATCGCCGGAGTGAAGTTGATGTGAACTTAACGAAGAGCTGCATAGATAGCAGAAACGAAATAATTGCACTGAGTGGCCGCCTATATGCCGCCTTTGATTTAAATAATTTTGTTCAGGGAAAGAAAGAAAGGACTGTAAACATTCAATCTGCAGTAAAGAATTGCCCTATACCTAGATAGCTTGATGTTGAATAGATACATAGATAGCTTGATGTTTAATAGATACATAGATAGCTTGATGTTGAATTGATACATAGATAGCTTGATGTTGAATAGATACATAGATAGCTTGATGTTGAATAGAAGTCCCACTTTCATTTGCAGGATTTATCAAGCGCATCAGATGCGTAATTCAATTTGAAGTGCAGTCAAGACTTTCAGGGTGCGGCAAGGAAAATGTTCAAGTCATAAATTAGTACGTTTCGACGCATACCTCAACATTAACACAAGCTAATGTGCTGCGTGGTTCTGGGTGATCTCTGGATTGGACAGATTACATCTGTAGTCCTTTTTGAGGGAATAAATATTTAACTGAATTTAATTATACAAATGACAAATGAATAAGATGGTAAAATTCAACCGTCTTGGTTATTCCTGAACTGAAAGAAATATTATAATGTCTAAGACCTAACTAGTACTGTAATATTGTAATAGTACTGTAATATTAAAATGTCTAAGTCCTAACTAGTACTGTAATATAATGTCTAAGACGTAACTAGATAAAGGCAAGACAGACCGCCAGCTCCTGAGATGAGAGGTTGCGGCCCTCGTAGTACTGCTGGCACTGGGCGCACGACCAGCCAGGCAGCTGACGACGCTGTGCCCTACGACGCTCCACGGCGCCCTGGTGCGCGTACGACGGCGAGGCTGTGGTCCGCGGCACGCGGTCGAAGCTGCCATAAAAGGTGCAAGTGTCACAACAACATTACACACATGTTTTAGTTACACACAGGTTTTAATACAAACAATAAGCCTCTTTACTGAATGAAATATTATGTTACCACAGAGAGTCTAGAAGACAGGCGTCCTGTTGTTCTCGTCTTGCCTGCCGTCTCCCGAGGTAACAACGAGGCTTCATTATTCGTTGCTGATGAGCTAACAACGCGACATTCTTTCTGTAGCAGAACGTTGCAAGGTCTGCTACCAGAAGACGAGTGTCCAGGGCCAGGTTTGGAAATTGAAGCACCTGCGCTCAAGAACTTTTTTCCTGACGAGTTTGTCTGAGTTTCAAGCTGCACCTCGCCAGTTCCTGCAACACTTCCTTCAGCGGGACTATTCTCAACTGTAATTTGATGTTGACTTGGTAGCTGCAAGTATTCCAGAGACTGGCTCTCAGTTAGCAGACTACAGCTGCTCGGCAGCTCCTGTCCTGAGTTAGAGAGTTTCTTCTCTTGATGTGAAGAGCTTTTGAACTTCTTGGCAAATTCTGCACCTTCTGCTAATGCTGTGTAAGGAAACAAAGCAATAATTCTGTTAAAAATGATTGACAAGAAATAAAAAACGGAGGGAGTGCCAAACAATGTCACAATAAAAAAGGAGCAACCTTATGTTAAGTTGCCAAGATTTCATATTTAAATAGGTATTTAAAATATTTAATATTTAAATATTAAAAATATTATTTAATATTAATATTAATATTAAATATTTGAAATCTTAAATATTTTTAAAAAATATTTAATATTTCATATTTAAAATATTTATTAAGTTGCTAGCAACTAGGTTTAGCCTAGGTATTCTTATTTCTTGCTAGATTCAGTTAACACCAAGTGAGAATGAATGATCATTTATGTGCAGGATAATACAGCACTCACCAACATATGCCAAACAATAGAATGTGTAATGGCAATGATTAGCATTGATGACTCAAGATATCAAAGAGAATAACAGGCTTTAAGTAAATGGATGAGACTTGCCATCACTCGTGCGCTTAGTTGATGAGTGAGCCACATCACCAGCAGGAGCAGAAGCGCCCTGTGAGGTAATTTGCATTACTCTGCTGCAGTGAAAAATGGGCACTGACAAATGAAAGCATTTAGTTACAACAAACAAGAGAAGAATAGGCAATGAAAAATGAAAGGCAATGACAAATGAAAGCATTTAGTTAGGTAAACAAATATTGATCATATCTAGAAATTTAGATTGAATCATTAACAGTGAATTTGATTGAATTACTATGCCCCATGAATCAACTCTAAAATTAAGGTCAGCAGATACAAACATTTCTGGACCTGCAGATCTGATTAGTTATGTGTCAGCATACAAGTGTTTCTGTGTCAGCATACAAGCGTTTCTGTGTCAGCATACGAGTGATTCTGTGTCAGCATACGAGTGTTTCTGTGTCAGCATACGAGTGTTTCTGTGTCAGCATACGAGTGTTTCCGTGTCAGCATACGAGTGTTTCTGTGTCAGCATACGAGTGTTTCTGTGTCAGCATACGAGTGTTTCTGTGTCAGCATACAAGTGTTTTTGTGTCAGCATACGAGTGTTTCCGTGTCAGCATACGAGTGTTTTTGTGTCAGCATACAAGTGTTTTTGTGTCATGTGTCAGCATACGAGTGTTTCTGTGTCAGCATACGAGTGTTTCTGTGTCAGCATATGAGTGTTTCTATGTCCTTGGATACAAATATCCCAGCAGTCTGACATAACCATGATATGCTAACAAGGGCCACTACCAGCCCTAACAAAAGTACCTGCGGTGGCAACAGTCTGTGGCAAGTCAGGGCCCGCAGCGCCGGGTGCTGCTGCTGCACGCGTTTCCTGTCGTCTACAGTTTTTGTTTCAAGACTCCTTGCCTTGGCCTCCAAGATTTGAATGTCATCTTCTTCTGTTACGAAATAATGTTTGTGAGAAATATGTGACGAGTGAAAATTTTAAATAAATTACTCTATGAAAATAATACAAATAACAATGCAAAGTAAACAGCAGAGCAAGAAGGTTTACTCTGACAATGAAGGGACCTTAAATTTATTGAGTTTAATTTTAAATTATTATTTTAGCAACATTCAGGCAAGGTTTTACTTGATAAGCAATCTTTATAATTTAGACCTATTTTTACAGTTTACCTCAGGTTTATTTTTAAATCTCCTAGAAGGTTCAGTTTTACATCTGAAAACTTTGAAATCAAAACAAAATTGATACAAAAGTGGTAATGTCATAACATCACCTATACCAAGAGAGAGTATATATATAGGTACCTTGCCAACTTGCCTATACTAAGAGAGAGTAACTAGATATATGAATTATAGAATTGAAGTTCAATTTTTTAATATACATAAAGTTTTACTCGCAGTCTAAAAGAGAAACCAATCATCTTGTATCAATTGCAATAGTATTGGTCCTATTTCTTCAGCGCCAACACTTCTGTTCTCCAGCAGCGACAGCAGAAACTCTCAGTGATGTCAAATATATATTTATTGGTTCACTTTCATGCAATATTAGTGTTCATTGTGTATATGTTAGACATAGTACATATGTATACATTAGTAAAAGCAAAAAAATAATAACTGAGGAAGCTTGCTCCTTAATTTTGCAATAATAACTTATTATTATTATTCATAATAATATTATCATAATTATTCATAATATTATCTACCTAATTAATTCTAAGAGTTTCCTAAATGGGCTGAGGATTTCAGAAATTCTTTATTAAATTTATTGATAAATGATATCACCTATGATCAAGTGTGGTTAGGTGGTGTTTAGTTTGCTCTACACCAAAACATGTTAAAAATTAAATCAGTTCACATTAATTTAATAGAAAAATCAACAAGCAAGCTTGACATCATCCAATAATGCTAGTCATCCACTCAAATTAGGAGAGAAGTATTGACACTGCCAGTAGTGACACTGCCAGTAGTGACACTGCCAGTAGTGACACTGCCAGTAGTGACACTGCTACACTGCTAAGTACAGCACACCTCGAGAATAAGTTATTAACCTGCATTTCCTCTGACTTTGGAGACAATGAAGCTTTCTTTTGTAAGTTTAGTCTGTATGCAGTTTTTCTTGATGGAAGCTTCAACAGAATTAAGCGGCTTCTTCCAATTGCAGTTGCTGCTGTAGGCTCGAGTGAGGCGGCTTCTTTTGATGACTGAGCAGTTTGATGCTTTTCTTACACACATTTTTTTGTGTATCACATTTTGTTCTTGTTTGGAAGTTTCAATTTGATTTCTAATGACATCATCTGATCTTTTTGCTTCTTCCTTTGACTTTGATGAATCATAAGAAACAAATGACAACTCTGAGCTTGAATTAAGAACTGAGTTTATAAGTTGTCCTTCATTTTCACTGGCACCTGCATCAAGATCAGTAATTTGGCTAATTTGATCACAAATGCTATTATTTTCAGAAACATTTTCTTTAGAACACAAGTTTTGGGAACCCAATTCTTCAAAACTTGCTTGAAATAAAGATCTTTTTGAAGAGCAGTTTTTAGACTTGATGCAAGAATCAGTGTCTGAACTATTTAGACTTGTTTGTTGATCATAATTAACAGATTCCACAGAGGCAGGCTGAGTCTTTTCCCTTTCAATTGCAGGCCGTGACTCAAACAAACTCTCATTTTCAGTGGCCAAAATATCTCCAGGAATAATTTCTCTATTGCCAGCAGTAGTTGCAACCTTAGATTTTGGAGATGAGTAAATAATTTCAGCCGCAGTTTTATTGTTCATTGCTTCTCTAGGAATTATATTTCTTTTACAGGGAAGCAATTGAAGAAGTGACGGAGAGCCACTAATGTCCATGCCACGTCTAGGAGACAATGTACAGCAGCTGTTCTGACCAGGGGAAACTGAGAGAAGTTCATTTTTCCTGTCATTGATAATACATCCTCCAGCACATGGTAAACTTTTTAAATTGTTTTCAAAACCATTAGAGCTTGAAGAACTAATGAATGTTGGAGAATTTCGGCTTGAACTGAATTTCCCCAACACTGGACTTGTTTTTGCAGGTACTATTGTGTATTGAGATAAGCCATCAACATCCTCTGAGGACTCCTCAAAAATGTCACTGCTATCCTCACTGCAAGGATCTGAAACTGCCACATCGATGGCATCCATTGTCTCTGCAATGTGCCCACCATTATCTGAAATAATTGATTCTACTATATCAATGTCTTGTGTTTCAGGAGCATATATGGTTTCAAAAATTTTGCCACCCTTGAATTTTGGTAACCTCTTGAGAGCTGTCAAACTTGCATTGCAGGACGGATGTTTGACTCCACCTTCCAGTTGATTTTCTTTTGTGGAAGAGCACACGTTTTGCTTTGTTTTTTCACCCAGAATTGTGGAACTACAAGAAGTTGAGAGATCAGACTGTTGCTCACTACTCAGAGACGTGGCCACAGTACCACAAGAGATCTGTAGACTGGAGTCTTTATCTTTTTCCATGATCAGCCGAGTCTTACCAGAGCACTCAGGACAAAGCTCACTTACTAAATTGTTCAACTTTGTTTGCTTATTTTGTAAGCTAATCCTAGCCTCCTTGTGCTGGGTTTGCAGATCTAGGGAAGAAGATTAAGAAATGATACAGTAAATACACTTCAGTTCTAAATTAGTATTATTAAAGCCTTAAATATTTAATCACAATGTCCAGCATTCTAACATAAACCTCTGATGCTCTACTAATACCTCCACAACTATATAATGCTGAGGTAGAAGGCCTGAGTATGGAAGGCTATCTTGTGACATAATAATTGGTCATAACTATTGCATACAAATTTTATTCAGCAATTAAGACTTTAATGGGACATTTGATACATATACATGCAGAATGGACATAACATACCTCTGAACATGACAAATAATGTCTTCAGCAGAATTGTTGGACCATCATTACATTTTGAGGGAATGCTTGTGCTAAGGAGACTCTTGTGGAGTTGATGATTGTCTGAGAGCTCATGGAAGAATGTAGCAAATGGATTGGATCCTTTTTTGGTATGAATTTCCAAGTCACTCATTGTGCAATAAGAAAAGCTGAAACAAATTCAACAGCTGATTAAACAACTTTCATGCATTATCAGTCAATAAAAGCTGAAATTTCACAATCATTCAAGCATGTTTAAAGTATGTTGGATGCAAATGCAAATACCAGTTGAATTTAGATCTTTTATACAGAGTACCGTCAACCAGGGCTACTCGGGACAGATTTGAACGATTAGTTTTAAATAACAGTTAATAACTTCTTATTGCACAACAATATTGATAAACCAGGGATGATCGCATATGAACAGGGAGCATATCTTTATATCTAAAGAAAGAACCGATTGTGAAATTGTTTACCAGCACAATATGAAGATTGACATTTGGGAAGTATCTATTGAAAAAGACTTTTAATTCTTTTGACATAGCTGTTGTTTCTTTATTTTATGAATTATTTATATGAAATATATCAACTGGACAAAAAAGTCATTAGTACATTAATACATTGAGGGGTTTTTAGATTTGATTAAAATTTCATGGTAATGCAGGATATTAAATCTTTTTGGAATATCTGAATTTCTCAAAGGTATTCTTATATTATTTTACATTATTACATAGGTATTATATTTCTATCATAAATTTGAAATGCTTAAATGGAGTTTTGACAAGTGATTGAGTTTAAAAAGGCTTTTTAAGCTGTATATCTAATGATTAAAATTATAAGAGTAGGCAAGATGCAAGAAATTAGGCAAGGGCCATAGCCTAGGAAATAAGAGATAGCCTAAGTGAAATTTTCAACAAGGACTGGTCACTGGTGGTGGCATTTTCATCTCATTCTTCTGACTCATTCTGGCTGACATCTCATTCTGGCTGACTTCTGCCAAATTTTCCTGTTTAGAGAGAAATTATAATTGTACAATAGTACATGCCAATTTGGAAGATCAGGCATAATTGTCCTAATATTTCATATTAAGTTCTTTTTAAAGTTTTTTTTTTTATTTTGTTGGCAAAAATATGCCAATTTACATAATTTTAACTTGAATTTTAACTAAATAAATTCATCAAGGGCCATTGAAAATGGTGAAATCAACAGTAATTCAGTTCATCAGCATAGGATTTTTTGTCTCAAATTCTTGTAATCGTGTTCATGTGTTGTTTTGAGGCTGGGTTTTGGCTCAATTTTCCAGTTTGGTTTGCACCTGCAACTTCTGCAAGGCCCAACCTAACATTTTCTGGGTTAAATTAAAAATGGAATAATTGCTAAAAATAATAAATAGGTATTAAGCTAATGAAATTTTTATTTTATTTAGACAATTGAAAAACTTCAGTGCTGTTTTGAAAATGCAATATTTTCCAAATTGTATTTTAGATTGGAATTTTCCACTAATGAATATTTTGAGGCTCCAACTCAGTACCTAACTCTTAATAATATAGGGGTAAACGCGGTATATTCCAACATCGTAGGTAATTCCGTCACCTCTCCAGCTTTTCCTTTATATTAAGCTTTGTTTTAGTTACATGCGTTCATTGATGGTTGAAATGGTGACGTCATTACGTTCCGGAAGGCAGGAATCATAATGGTCCATTACATCCTGGGCAGTAGTGGTCTTCGGCAGGCGACCCATGTGGCGAAGTTTTTGACATGTTGGCATTGACGGTAGAATATTTATAGTCGGAAGATGAAAAAATTTAAACTCATTTCTGCGGTATATAGATGATGTGGTCCTTGCAAGACTAATCTAAATATTAAAAGTCAATACTATAAATTTATCACAACTTTTGAATGCGCAGGAAAATAATATATTGCCTATCATTACTTGCATAGGAAATAAAATTTATTTGTTCAAAGTGAAATCTTGAAGTGACTCACACAAGAAGGCTGAATATATCGAGAAGCTGTGCTGTAACCTAAAAAAATAGTGCTAAATGTACTGCTCTTTAGAAGTGAAAACTATACTCGATTATACGCTCTGTCAGCTCTGCCGTCCGTGGTTCTTGATTAATACGAGTCGGCAATTGGATATAGTCCCATGGTTCAATCAAAGTGTAGCCCAGATTAGGCGGCACTCGCTAGTGTTGCCACCTAAACCGAAGTGTTGACACAGTTTCGTGTCAAAATTTGAGTGTACACGTCTTGGGCAAAACTGCATTTGGGTGCACTCGTCTTGGATAAAATTGAAGGACCAAATTATCATAAAAAAACGAGAGTTACATTTTTCATAAAAAAGGCCCAAAACGGATGAAAAGGCCAAATCAAATTTTTCAGGCCAATGCATTTAAAAAAGGCCACATTTGCGAAATTTGGCCTGAAAAAGGCCCATCTGGCAACACTGGTCTCAGGCTCAAGACTACAGCGCGTATCGCCGGATTTCGTGAGTATTTCGTAACATACCGTCCTCCGAATGTTTCCGTAGGCTTTCCCTTCAACAAGAAAAATCTAAATAAATGTGCGTTTGAGATACTAAATAGCTATACAATATAACTACTTTGAAAGGAGTAAGTTTTTTCATAACTGAATTTTATTTGCAGCAAGTTCTCAACGAAAACTTTACCTCAGTAAAATTTTCATTCATTAAAATTAATTACAGTTCATTGAAATTAATTAGATAGATTATATATTTTGCTTAATTTCTGAATAAATTTGCACAGATTAACATAATGTGCAATTTATTGATATTTTTTATATAAAATCAATGTTAAAAGGAATCGAGAAATTCTTGGGTGAAAATGTTTCCCGCAGAGTCCATTAGAGAATTGAGAAAGTGAGCAGCACTCAGCTTGTATTTCTCCCTAGTTATGACCAAAAATAGTTGTCGTCTGGGAATAAACAGCAAAAATATCGTGAGAAACTAAGCTTAAAATAAACTTTTGTTTCAAGGTGTAGAGTCTTTCCAGTTTACCAAATTCGGTGGCGTGTGTGCGGTGTGTCTTCACAATTAGTGTTACTTCACCATCTGACGATCAAAATTGGCTTGGCAAGTTGGCACAAAAACGTGAATACGACTTTACGAGCTCATTTCAGTGCGTCCACGCTGACGAAGCGCAGTCCTAAGGTATTATAATAAGACGATTGAAAATCAACAAGAGTCTGATTATTGACTTTCAAACTGCGTTGTAGATAGTTAGGACTAACATAGAAAGAAGATGTAGGTCAAAAATATGCCGCAAAATTTTGTTAGCACACCATTTTTGCTTCACTTTCGAAGCATTATTGTCATTTGACTTGTCATTCTTTTCAATTAACTGACTATCATAATTGAAACACGGCACCTGATGCGTATTTTGTACGACAGTACGACTACCTACGAAAATTTTTTACTATTTCTCATTTTTTAAGATAATATGTGTTGTTTATTTAAAGACACGATGATGAGCTTGTCCCCTATTTTTCTCGATGGACCACAAGCAGCAACGACAGAAACTCCGGCGTTATTTGATCTTCGGTAAAACTTTCCAAAGTTAGGACGGGCTCAATTTTAGCAGTAAACATTTTACTGTCGATGTAGTTTATTGATAATTATTTACGCCTCTTTCTTCTAAGAGTATTCTAAATTTTACTTCCATAACTTTAAACAGAAGAAAAACGCCAGAACATTACTATCGGCTAAAATTAGTGTTACTATCGGCTAACATTTGCCTTGGATTAAACTGGAAGCACTGAAATCTTCTCATTTCAGCCAAGTGACTACTGTGACGGACGACGGTAACCCGAGGAAAGCAAAAATAAACAATCTTGTTTCTTCACTATTTACTGCAGGAAGGTTCAACTTTAAATCTACGAATAAAAATACGAATGGAATATTTGAATGATTAAATACCAAAATGATACGAGTGAAATATTTTAGATGGGATAATTCTAGTGAACCTGTGATCGATATCATGACGCTAGCATGGTCGAAAACTATTTTTTAATTCCACAACATAACAGAGTAAGCTCACATTACTCATTACACAGCTAAAAATGCTACCGAGGCCTAATAAATGACGCTAACACGTGCATTAAAAAGTCATCTAATGAGTCTGGATTCAGGCCTTAACCTTACGCGCAACACAATCTTGCGAAACGCGAGATTGTGAAACGCTAGAGTATCCTAGCTTCGCGGAAGCAGAGTTTGTCGGATGGTTTCCTATAAAATCGGAGCACTAAACACAATAAATAATGATATTATAACTAGCGTATACGCGAAAAACATTAGCCGCTAATACTATCGGCTATTATTAGCCGCTAATACTATCGGCTATTATTAACCACTAATACTGTCGGCTAATATTAGCCGCTAATACCATCGGCTATTATTATCTCCCTGTACAGGCGCCTTCACTGTGGTCGGAGTTGAGGTGTTCTAGATGCTGTCATTAGCTGCTGGATATTAACGAACTTGACATAGTTTGTGAGGCAATAGTTTGACGACTCTAAATAGTAACGTTTATGGAAATGAGTGCTGGGAGTGACTGGCAGCAGAGTGCGCTGTTGTGGCTGCAGGAGAGCGGCGTGCTGGTTGCCGTGGAACGCGCGATGAGGGAGAGGAGTGCCCAGGCGAGACCTGCTGTGGTGTTGAGCATCACACTTCCTCTGGACCTGACGCTACTGCACCATATCAGCCGTGAGTACTGCACACCACCAGTCGTAAATACTGCACCATATCAGCCGTGAGTACTGCACACCACCAGTCGTAAATACTGCACCATATCAGCCGTGAGTACTGCACACCACCAGTCGTAAATACTGCACCATATCAGCCGTGAGTACTGCACACCACCAGTCGTAAATACTGCACCATATCAGCCGTGAGTACTGCACATTACCCGTCGTGATTAATGCATCACATCTGTACTGGGGATCGCAGTAGTCATAAATTAAGAACATATATAAATTGTAAACGAATCCCGCCTGGCTCCATTACTTTGCTGAGCGCAAATTACCTTATTTTCTACAGCCGACTTGGCGGACATGGTGTTCTGGGAGCCGCTGAGAGCCATGCGCAACTTCCAGAAGATCATCCACGCCTGCTGCGTCGCGTACGCCCTTAACGCGCCCTCCTGCAGCAGCACGCGGTGCCTGCCCGTACAGGACTTGCCCTCCCAGGACCGCCTCTCGCAGCACCTCCCTTGGCGACGTCCTGACACAGGCGTAGGAGACACAGCGACGCTGTCTCCAGACGACCGTGACCTCGCAGGCATCAGCATTTATGTGCCAGGCGCTCAAAATGACCCCCCGAAGACTGTGAGTGAGCCAGACTTTGGCTTGAAGTTGGCGGAATCACTCGACCTGTTCGACCAAGATGAGTCCATGTTTGAGGACGAGGCGGGCAGCGACCCACAAAGAAACTATAAACTGAAGACCTCCAACACTAGTACCTCTGATACCCTTGGGCAGCGAGATATGGACGGCATGATGGACGAGACGTGGAGCGTGGACGGGCGGATGGACAAGACACAGGGCGTGGACAGCATGATGGACGAGACTCGGGGCGTGGACATCATTATGGACGAGACGTGGGGCGTGGACGGACTGATGGACGATACACAAGGCGTGGACGGGCAGATGGACGAGACTCGGGCTGAGGATTTGGACGCGACGTTGACGTCGCTAGCGTCACACAAGCCCATTGCTAACGAGCCAGCGCTGCTGCTCACCGAAGCTCAGGTGAGCTCACGGCTGGGAACAGTCTGGCGATGTTCAAATAAAGGGATGGTATTATTGGCGCACTTTATATTATATAACAAGAGTATAACACCTTTTTAATCCTAAGAGATTTCAATGATCTTTTCTTTAATCTTTAATCTTTTCAATCCTAAGACATTTCGCGCGATGTAACAAGATATGCGCGTTAAGGAGAGCGTGGCCCCACACGATGGTATGAGGTATGAGGATGAGGATGGTCTGGTATGAGGTATGAGGATATCGACTCGGAGCTTACACACGCATCTACATCATCATTTGCGAACGTTAAAGAGTGCTGATGAAGATCACAGATGACCTAGACTGCGAGAAGTTACAGGATGACCTATCGTCAATCTACGATTGGGCCCTAGTGAACAATATGCAGTTCAACGGCACCAAGTTCGAAGTAATGAGATACAGAGTCCGCACAGAGATCGGGATGCCACATCGCTACTTGGCATCAGATGGCACAGAAATTGAGGAGAAGCAACTAGTTCGAGATCTCGTCCAATGATTACACTCTTCAGAGCCCTCGTGCTCTCCAATTTTGAATACTGCTGCTAGCTTTGGGCACCGCTCTGGGTGGGCGCGCTGCGGAACTTTAGTCAGTTAGCGGACCTTCACGTCTAGGATCAGCTGCATGTATGAGGGAACTTGAGCTGTATTACTGGGACAGGCTGAAACACCTGGGACTGTACCCAAAGGAGAGGAGAAGAGAAAGGTATATTATATTGTACACTTGGAAGATGAAAACCGTACTGGCTCCCAATTATGAGAGTGAGACCTCTAGAATAATGACATGTTATAACGAAAGGAGGGGGAGGCTGTGCAGGATTCCTTATGACTTTATGATGAGTTTAGGACTTCGTAGTCCCCGATCACGCTGATGCGCCGCCTTCGTCGTCCTCCGTCTCCGAGTCGTCACTAGGCAGGTCACCCCGCCCTCGGGTCCCGGATGTAACGTTGGCCGTATTCCGTATATTTGCCCTCCTTTGGGCCAGCTGATGCAAGATGCTGTTCCCCCATTTAACGGTCCCCCCACACGTTGGCATGAGACAGCGCATGATCCCACAGGTACTGGTGCGCATGCGCGTGACGGGGGCGCCGCCTGAGCGGCCATGGCGCGTGTGGACGGCACAACAGGCGCGACAGGGACGACAGGGACGACAGGCCGCCCCTCGCCTGGTGCTGCTGCTGTGCAGGGTGATGGGCGTCTCGGTGCCGCCCCAGCCTTACACGTGAGGGCGTTGAGCGCTTACGATGATTAATTGCCTGGGAATGTTGAGGTATCAATTATAATGAATATCAAATGAAATGCTGAGAAAATAAATAATTGCCTAGGAATGTTGAGGTATCAATTAATGAATATCAAATGAATTGCTGAGAAAATAATGAAAATGATAAATTTTCGTGGTGACATAACGTGCTGACGTGTTGACACGTCACACATGGCGCCCGTGTCAGGAGGTGGGCGCGGTATCGCTGCAGACGAGGGCGGCGGTGCGTGGGCGCGTCCCGCGACCTGCACGTCGTCACGGCGCCTCACGCCGCCCCCCCACACGTCTGCACGTCAGTGGTGACTACACTGCCTCGTCTCTGTGGCGTGTGTGGCGTGTGTGGGACTCATCTGTGGCTAGTGTGGCTAGTGTGTCTCATGTGGCTAGTGTGTCTCATGTGTGGCTCATGTGGCTAGTGTGTAACTTATGTGGCTAGTGTGGCTAGTGTGTCTCATGTGTGGCTCATGTGGCTAGTGTGTAACTTATGTGGCTAGTGTGTCTCATGTGTGGCTCATGTGGCTNCACATTTATATGTTGTTGATGTGCATACTTCTTTGGAATGGTTTCCTGCGCAGAGCAGGCAGCGCACGGGTGCTGTGCATCCACTGGAGAGGTGTCTTGGTTTTTGACATCTGTAGCATCTGAGTGGGGGTGGGTTGTAGACTCTAACTTTGTATGCAATGAAGCCAAAGAGGACTTTTTCTGGGAGTTGCTTTCCTTCAAAATCCACTTTTAGGACCATGGACTCTTCTTTCAGTGATCCAGAAAATTTTGGCAGTCTAGTTATCTTGACTATTTTGCAGGGTTGTTTCTGTAGGTCTAAGAGCTCTTCTAGGTTGACGTCCAGACCCACTGGTCCAATGACACCCGAGCACGAGTTGATAAGATCCAAAGTTGGTCTGTAACATTTTACTTGCCAGTTCCCAAGTTTGGTTATTGAAAGGAGTTTTTCTTCTTCCTGTTTTTCAGAGGGTTTGAATTCCACTGCAACAATATTGCGCCTCTTGTTAATGCGGACATCATGGATTGAGGAATCATGGATTACTTTTTGTAGTTCTCTTGCCACTGAGATGGGGTCCAATGAGATTTTTCTTGTGTCCGGAGACAGTTGTTTGATTATCACTGTGTTGTTGTTTCCAGATGATTTATCAGTTGCATTGGTTGGAAATGATTTGTATTGAGTTCGTTTGGCAGACAATCTAGGAGCTTTAATGGTGTTAGCGTTAGCAGGAGTAGCTGTTGGTTGGATCAAGCTGTCTGATTCTTGTTCAGATTCAGTGCCGATCTGCCGTTTGTGCCTTCTGGTATTAGGGGACCCTTCTTGTACGTCCATGCTTGACCTAGTTCTAGTTGTTCCATTATTTTCTAGCACCTTAGTCTTGGGTCGATGGCCAGTGATGTCTTCATCCGAAGATGCTTGGAGTCCAGATTGCCGGAGAGGGCCAGCAGGATCTTGTGTCGGAGTTTCCGGGACAATGTTCTCATCATCGCTGTTAGGCATGTCAGACTCTGACTCTGCCATTATCATTATGCATTTATTACCTTCAATAACAATTCACAAGTAGCAACTTACACAGTTATACAAAAAAAAAATATTGAATAAATGCTAATATAAATAATAAATATAATGGAGCAAATAGTTAAAGAAAAATTTATATAAATTTTTTTTCCAATAGTGGTACAGAGATGAAATATAGGCTAATATGAATAGAAAAAGTTTACGCAGCAAATGGTACAGCATAAATAAAGTCAAAATAATATTGATGTTGACAGCGCCCAGCGGCACAGCCTACCTAGTTATATTACCAAATTCCAAACCTCAATTCAAAACTATGCAGGAATCCTAACTGATTGGACTCGAAACACAAAATATACACTTGACACACTACACAGTATATGTAAAGATGTAAATGCAAATAAAAAAATAAATAAATAAATCACATTGACAAGTTGTTTAATGATGCAGCCATGATTTCATGAAAAATAATATAACTTTAATATGCAAGAGATGATAATAGTGAACTAAAATGATGGGATTTTAACTACCGTACCTAAATTCAAACCTTGGCTGGCCCACAAACCTACTCCTACCTACTACCTCTTCTCATGGAGAGAAGAGGAGGGGGGAGGGGCGAGAAAGCCAGCCGGGTTCTTGACTCTGGACAGGACCCTCACTAAATATACTCGAGGTATATATAGAAGTATAGTCCAAGATCAAGTTAAACGTGAATTATCAATTATTATTTGCCGGTTAACTTTACGCAATCAAGGGAGATAGACACTAGAGATGTTCACTCGATGAACGCAGCTGACTCTCTCCAACGAAGACGGCTGTTTTGATGCGGAAGATGGACGAAGTTTTATTTAACGGATTTGCTATCCATCATAGCGGATACGAAATTCTGCAAACTCACTGAATAACCATCCAAAATATGTCCAATTGAATAGCTGTTTTCATGAATAGAGTAACTTAATCACAATGAACAATTTTCATTTGGAAGGTTAAATCAGAATTAAAATGTAGTTGAAGTTGTAATAGTACCGTCTTCATTATTCTTTTCAACTGTTTAGTCGACTATAATGCTCAATCTGAATGTCCATCGAAGGCTCGAAGCTATAAAGCAGAGCGAACTACAAAAAATTAGAATTTAATGGTTTCTATTTCCTTCTGCGTAACACATTCATTTTATAATAGTAAATAGTTACGTTTTCGATAGGGTGCCATGATTTTAAAGGAATTATCCGCCGTGCAAAAACCTAATACAAGTCCAAAACTTTTATGTGTAAGTTCAGCGTCGAATATGCGAGTACCGAACTGTTTTCATGTGTATATTAATAAATACAATATAAAGCCAGACTGTGACGCACCTGTCATTCAGAACGACGTCTCGGACAAATTTATGGCGCGTTGTTTGTTGCTGGTAGTTGTTCGCTGTACGTAAGTTAATTAAGTACTAGGCTATTCAGAGTGTTTCGTCGTACTTTAAACAAATTTCGTTCCTACTGGAGGTTTTCTTCAAAAAATCTATACTGGGACCAATCGTACATTCAACAAGAAGTATCATGAATGAGCTCAATCAAATACAAGAAATATTCCCAACTTTTATTTCGCGAATTGAATAGGTGATCTATCAGAATACAAACTTCCAACGTTTCTCGACACTTGGAGACGATCAAATATTTTCTCATAGAACATGATCATTTTATAAAAAATAAGCTTCATTTAAGAAATAAGTAATATATTTCAGCTCTCATGCGCTGCTAAATTCGCCTCCCATGCAAATAATGAAAATTATAGAAAGGAGTTGCGTTATGACGAACATGGCTGCGAAACATACCACAATTATATTTCCCCAGAGCGTTGAAATTTGTTTTTAAATATTAAATACCCCTATAATTAGCATTAATGGTCAGGGTTGCCGACTGGTATATGAACAACTTGACTGATACCACCAAAAAAAAATTCGAATCGATTTTACATTATGCAAGCATGTTTAACCAATAAATGTGCCAGAACATCGATATGCATGTCGTGCTCAAATTTATGATGTGCGATAGAATTCATCGGCATATGATTCACAACAAGGAGAAAAATGTATATATAGCCCAAAAATTGGCAAAATCAAGTTACAATCGAGGGCGAAATTCATTGCGAAATTAGTGGTTGACTAGTACATTATTATATTAAAGAATACATATCACAAAAGAATATAGATGAATAGAGTACATTCCAATCAGGTCTCTTATTTATGGAACGTAAAAACTTTGTCCAAACTCAGGAAGCAAAGTGATATGCCCATGATCGTGTAAATGGGCATGGGCGTATTTATCCATCATCGTTAAACAGTCAACTATTGAAGAGATCCAAACGCTCCACTACAAAATGATTTTAAAATACTCCTGCGAGACATGATGCTGCAAGCGTGTTGTTTAATTTTCTGTTCTTTGTTGATTTCTGTGTGAATTGCAAAGTATGTCCCGAGAAATTTATTAACTATTTCATCACAACTTATAATTTATAGCAAATGTCTAGATTTTTACTTTTAATATATATATTGATAGCGGTTTCAGTTTTTAGTAGGCCGTAGGCATGTCGCCGATTCTTACAATTGCAGAACATTCACAGCTTATTGCAGGTTTCGAACACGCATCTCACTGCTCCAATTCTGCTCTGCTTAACCGTCCGGCCTCCTCGCCGATTCCAGAACTGTAGCAGGTAGCTGAGATCGAACCCGCACCTTTCTGCTCCAATCTTGGTACTCTGAACTGTAACCATTGGACCGCCCTGTGACCTCATTGACCAAGGATGATGCCCGACACAATTTTACATAAATATTGAATCAGGTTTGAATTTCTGCCAAATGGGTACAGCCCAAAATATGATGGAGAACACCACATAGGAGCTGATCACGAGACGGAAGGCCCATTTATCAATTTTCTTCGGTGTCGCGTAAGGGTCACGGAACACGGCGGGTTGGTGGCATTTGGCCTCAGTCGCAGAATTTCGCGGAGCATTTTCTGCACCGGCGGAACGTTCGACGTCCGTTGATGCTGCAGAACGCAGAACGGATGCGTTCTCAACCGGATACTCTTCTAATTTTTTGCTGGCCATTTCCGACGGATTGCTGTATTCGTGGAAATATTCGATGATCACATGGGTCGTAATGATAACGAAACAATAGATGATGGAAACGAGAAACCAAATGTCAACGAGCTTCAGGTAGGAGGTTTCAGGCAAGGTGGTGCTGACTTGAGAGAAGAACGTTGACAGAACTAGAAGAGAAGTCAGAGAAATAACCATCCTGTTTTGAAAATCAAACCACTTGTAGAAGAAGGTCGCGAAACCAATGGTGTTGATCAGAGTTGTTGGCACGAATATCGTCATGATCTGAAAAAATAAGTTTAATTTTAATTGTTTTGGAAGAACATTTTAAGCGAAAATTTGAAAAGCAAAAAATATAAGTTAGAAAGTATAAAGCGTGTTCGAGGAACAAGCGTAAATAATTTATTATTTAAAATCCTTGTGATCCGAACTATTATTGACCTGAATTTCAAGCCCAAGTGAGCATTTGAAATGCGTGAAGAAAAATTTCAGACGCAGTTATTTTTCAATGTAATTTATTGTACAAAATTCGAAATAAAAGAGCCACAGCTTTCATTGTCGGCATAGTTTGTCGTACCTCATTTCGTTAATTGTGTTTAAAACAGGCTCAACGTGAATAGATGTTGGCACCTTGTTGGTTACCTCACTTACCTCGTTGGTTACCTCACTTACCTCGTTGGTTACCTCACTTACCTCGTTGGTTACCTCACTTACCTCGTTGGTTACCTCACTTACCTCGTTGGCAAAGAGATGCTCCATTTTGATGGTCGCGGTAACGCTGCTGTACAGCTCCGGATTTTCGTTCTCCTCAAACGAAATGTCGGAAATCTTGTACTTCGGTAGCTGATCTGCGTACTGATACAAGGTGGATGATTATAATTGTTACATCATATTATTATTATTACTACTACTACTACAATACGTGATTATTACAGTGCTATTCAATATTGAAATTCATGTAAAATCAAAAGCATTGACGCTTAAGCTAAATACTATAATCCACGGCCGTATAACCGCATAGTTCACACACCTCATACCACAATCCACGACCGTATTTCTTGAGCTTGACGTAGTTCTTGGTGTTTTTGTTGGCCTGGAAGGTCATGGTGCAGTAGTCCGTGTTGAAGGGGAAGTAGAAAAAGTTGAAGTTGCAGCGAAACCAGAGGTTGTAGATACGAACTACACGTATGCACGTGTCGTTGCCACGGTAGATACGAGCTGTAGATGATATATGGATGAATAATACTGCGATACGTACGAGCTGTAGATGATATATGGATGAATAATACTGCGGTAAATACGAGCTGTAGATGATGAATGGATGATTAATACTGCGGTAGATACGAGCTGTAGATGATGAATGGATGAATAATACTGCGGTAGATACGAGCTGTAGATGATGAATGGATGAATAATACTGCGGTAGATACGAGCTGTAGATGATGAATGGATGAATAATACTGCGGTAGATACGAGCTGTAGAGGATGAAGGGATGAATAATACTGCGGTAGATACGAGCTGTAGATGATGAATTGATGAATAATACTGCGGTAGATACGAGCTGTAGATGATGAATGGATGAATAATACTGCGGTAGATACGAGCTGTAGAGGATGAAGGGATGAATAATACTGCGGTAGATACGAGCTGTAGATGATGAATTGATGAATAATACTGCGGTAGATACGAGCTGTAGATGATGAATGGATGAATAATACTGCGGTAGATTCGAGCTGTAAGTGTTGAATGGATGAATTATACCGTGGTAGGATAGGTAGGATATTGAATTGGACTGAAAATGCCGTTAAAGAAAGATATTTCGGGCAAAAACGTAAAATGTTGCAATTCAGACATCATTGACTATAAACACTTGTTACCCTGTCGAGGGAAATGTAGTCTTATTTTTTGTACATTTTTTACAAAGATGAATTTCTGATCAGATATTGCTAGACTGAGAGATTATTATGACCAAGATTGGAAGCAGCGAGTTGTGGGTTCGGAACCCAAAATTATTTGTGACAATTCTGCTCGAAATCTACAAGGAGGCTGAATGGTTAAGAATACATGGCTTCTCCCATACATGGCGAAGCCATACACCGCTATTTTACATTACTGTGCGTTACGTAATTTTGCATTAAATTACATTAGGTTGCGTTATTTTACGTTACATTACATTACTTTACGTTACGTTATATTACGTTACATTACATTACGTTACGTTACGTTATAACGTTACATTACATTAAGTGTTACTTCATATTACATTACGTCCCGTTACACTATATAAAATTATGTTACGTTATATTGAATTACAATACGCTACAGTACGTTACGTCGCGTTGTATTACATTAAGTAACGTCAAGCCACATTACATTACGTCACGTTAGGTTCCTTTACATTAATTTTCGTTACCTTATATTACACTACGTTACATTAAGTTAAGTCACGTTACATTGCAATAGCTATGTTACGTCGCGCTACGTCACGCTACGCTACGTCACGCTATGCTACGTCACGCTATGCTACGTCACGCTATGCTACGTCACGCTATGCTACGTCACGCTATGCTACGTCACGCTATGCTACGTCACGCTACGTTACGTCACGCTACGTTACGTTACGTCACGCTACGTTACATCACGCTGCGCTACGTCACGCTACGCTACGTCACGCTACGCTACGTCACGCTACGCTATGTCACACTACGTTACGTCACGCTACGTTACGTTACGTCACGCTTCGTTACATCGCGCTGCGCTACGTCACGCTACGTTACGTCACGCTACGCTACGTTACGTCACGCTACGCCACGTTACGTCACGCTACTTTACGCTACGTTACGTCACGCTACGTTACGTCACGCTACGTTACGTCACGCTAGGTTACGTCACGCTACGGTACGTCACGCTACTTTAAGCTACGTTACGTCACGCTACGTTACGTCAGGCTACGTTACGTCACACTACGTTACGTTACGTCACGCTACGTTACATCACGCTGCGCTAAGTCACGCTACGTTACGTCACGCTACGCTACGTTACGTCACGCTACGCTACGTTACGTCACGCTACTTTACGCTACGTTACGTCACGCTACGTTACGTCACGCTACGTTACGTCACCCTACTTTACGCTACGTTACGTCACGCTACGTTACGTCACGCTACTTTAAGCTACGTTACGTCACGCTACGTTACTTCAGGCTACGTTACGTCACGCTACGTTACGTCACACTACGTTACGTCACGCTACTTTACGCTACGTTACGTCACGCTACGTTACGTCACGCTACGTTACGTCACGCTACGTTACGTCACGCTACGTCACACTGCATACCTTCACGGGACCGCTGCACGTCATCTTCCTCAGGGCTGCCCAGTTTCTCGACTGTTATCTTAGTTTTGGAGTCCACAACAGAGTTGTTGTTGCCTTCCGAGTCTATAAAACTGATCTCTGGGACCCAGATATATTCATTCATCTGAAAATAATACATTACATGCTATAAAATTTAGGAGGACTACCTTGAATTTGTATTTGATTGATGAGGTGGCACATAAAGAGCTAATTAAAGTTTTATTTCTTATCCTGCCTAATTAGTGTATCACCTGAGACCAAAATGCGACAGATTCCTTTAGTTTTCAGCCGTTGTCATATCTATGTATATCAAACGCCCGCTTGTATAGATTTTATTCGCTTCTTATAATGCAAGGTAGAGTCCTTAAATCTGTTTATATATATATATATATATAGAAAATATGTTTTTTTCTGACGAGTCATTATTTCTCTACTTGGATTACTATTGATAATAATAATACGCATAATATATAGTGTTAGATTGCACATATCACTGCTGCTTCATTGAATTTTGGGGTAACAACTACATTTCTAAATGATTTTCTCAGACTTTCATAATTATATAATGCGCGTCGGCTTTTTAACTTCTCGTTAATGTAATCCAACATTGACATTTACATATTTGGACAATAAAAAGTCGGAATGATGTTGTGCATTAATGTAACACTCGTTGTATCGAATCGTGCTTCGAATCACCGACATGTGGAACAGCCTTCCCGATGACATCGTTGGCGCTCCAAGTATGAACGCGTTCAAGAACAGACTAGATAAAGCTATGGAAAAATATATGTTCAGATTTGAAATGCCTAGCTCCTTATCGAACCCGGTGGAAGTCTAGTAGCTTCTTCAAACTATCGCCAGTCATGAAAAGATCCGGTCAAATGACACGAGTTTAGATCTATGAACAAGGCACGAAAAGGAAAAGAATCGGCGACAGGCCACATCAGGCCTACACTTCAGCGCCGACATGCATCACTATGTTATGTTATGTTATAAGTAACACTGCGCACACGGTATCTTCGCTGTGGTTTTGATTGCTGGGGAAACAATTACATTTATGTATAATTTTATAAACCTATCACCGCTTCGGCTCTTCAACTTCTTTTTAATATTTTCATTTCTTTCCTTATATTTATTCAGACAATGAAAAGTTGAAATCCCCACCTCATGGGGCTGCAATATGTTCAGCTCTCTGTCGTCTTTTAAATATTTGAACTTAAGTCTTGGGTCCATCCAAATAAAGCGCAGCTTCAGCTCGACATTGAAGCGGTTGCCCACGCTCTGAATTGCGTAGAAGGATCTGAAGGGAAAGTTATTTCTGCTTCAATGCATTTCAACGGTAAGTACTTATAAGGGCAAATGGTTCATTGCTAAGCATATTATCGGCAAATGAAAAAGGAATGAAATATCTGAATAGACATATTATCTGTAAACAAAAAAAGTATATGATAATTTGGCATATGATATACGTTCATTGGCATATTATACCTTTATAGGCGCATGATAGCTTGGCATACGTAAGTAGCCTCAAGGTAGCAGCGTTAGCCTCACCATAAGACCAAGCACCAGACACACTCACGCGATGATTATGTTGAGGTAGACGTAGGTAGGTTCGAAGCTACCATCACTGTCAGCCTCACCGTAAGACCAAGCACCAGACACACTCACGCGATGGTTATGTTGAGGTAGACGTAGGTAGGTTCGAAGCTACCATCACTGGCCTCTGAAGAAGAAGGTGGCGGTAGGGTTCGCTGGTATCCGTGGGGGACGATGGCCAGGGTACAGTCCAGTTCATCAGACTGGTCCCGACACTGTGCCCGACGGTCGCATACCTACACACATTCCTCGTCTTTATTACAGTTCTGAATTAACTTGCGCATACCTCAATGGCCAATTTGGCGCGAATTTTGGAACGCTGCTTTATTTTATTAAAATTCTGAACACATTTGTGAAATTTTGTACAAATTTTGCAATCGTTGCAAAATTTGCACGTTGCTACGTGCAAATAGTGCGTCACTATTTGGCCATTATGTTCTATTCATTTTCCTGGAGGAATGAGCCTTAGAAAATTTCGAATTTAATGAGATGCGCAACAAACTCTGACCTGCACCAGCGGCACACAAGCCCCATCGTTGCAGGTGAACTCCTCCCCATTCTTGCACTGCGTCAGCGTGAGGCTCACGACCTCCCCAGCCGCAGACCCACAGAAGCCATGGGTGAACTTCCAGAAATTCCTGCCGATGGGGTAGCTGAGGCTCTTGCTCCCCACCACCATAAGGGCGTGGGTGTTCTCGTCCTGGGTGACTCATGAGTAAATAGTTTGAGTGACATTGCAATTTGTTAGAATATTTCAATAGAAATTACATATACGAGTTCCAATGAAAATGTCATGTCAAGGAGTTGACGGTTAATTTGCCTGGCTCGCCAAAATGGTTGGTGCCAAAAAATGGTTAGAGTTGTGGGTATCATAAAAATTTATTAGACCAACTACATAGGAACTGAAAGTTGGAGTTCCAAAGAAAATTGTCATTAAAATGGTGCATAATCATGACAGTAACATCATGTATTACCAGTAAAAAATTGACAGTGAAATATGTTTGGACGATCGGTTGAAAAGTTGCCAACAATATCTTGTGATGTATTGAAGCATCATCAATATCAATAATTAGCTTGCAAAAATATAAATAACAATTATTTGTGACTTTGATGATGTTAATGTGCATCAACCAGAATTTCTTTTCGTAAATTCAGTATTATAATCCACGTTAACGGAATCGATAAATATGATTTATCTAATACACTAAATGATGGCCAATTCACAATGAATTTGGCGTTGAATAAAAGTATTATTATCTAAGTTAACAGGAGCAGAGAATTTTATTTTACGAATTGATAACTAAACGTCCTCCAGTTCTCTGTGAATGTGTCGTTATAATCAACTAAGTTAAAAAGCTCAGTTAAGGTAGCTTCACTAACTTATTGATTATACACCCTCCAATTCACTGTAATTGTTATTATCTGAACTAAGCACTATATCATCTAAATTACCATGATCATTCACGTTTAATCCAGTAATAACCAATGCGCTAAATGCCCAATATAGTCATGTGTCGTTATTATTATCCAAGTTAACAAGTTCAGTCATGGTTACTTCATTAGGTAATACACTAAACGCCCTCTAGCGTGTAGCAAAAAGTCCAACACAGTTGAATGGAAAACAAAACTGCAGCGACCAAGTGTCCCGAGGGCGTGTCCCTAGAACGCATTGTAATTTCCAGGCAGCAATTCGGCTAGGCGTGGGACGCACGAGTCCAGTACTTACAACAGTCACGCACAGGGGACAAATTTGAACGAACACTCAATAATGAATGTTTTTTTGGGCCAAAATAGTGACAATTTTTCATCCGCAGCACGAGCAGAGAGAAAAACATATTTTTAGAGATAGGTTAGCAAACAAATTTCTTGTCATATACGTTATAACAAAGCTGAGTAAAATATTGAATTAGGAAAATACCGGTGCACGAACATGCAGCAGTTGTTTTTACCCGCAAATACAAGGAATGTATATATATATATATATATATTTCTGAAACACATCTATATATGTGTCAACATATCTGAACAAACAGAGATATTAAGAAACTATTTTAGTTACCCCAGTATTCAGGAGCCTCCATATGTCCGCAGTTAGGTGTCGTAGTAGCCAAGTGGAGACATTAAAAAGCATTATATTAGTTACCCCGGTATTCAGAAGCCTCCATGTTCGCAGTTAAGTGTCGTAGTAGCCAAGCGGAGGTATTAAAATGCATTATTTTAGTTACCCCGGTGTTCTGGAGCCTCCATGTTCGCAGTTCGGAGTCGTAGTATAACTCGGAGCGATAATAGCCGCGGAAGTGGGGTTTCTTGTTCTTGTCGCCGTCCATCACGAAGCGGTCGTCGTAAAATACCGCCTCGCAGATCCCGCGAAGTCTGTTCGCGTATAATTTAAGATAGTAATGCATCTTTTACTACACATCACGTGATATTTTGGCATAGTCAAGTAGGAGTGGTTATTTATTGCAATTTTTGTGGTATGCCGGAGGATATTTCCTCGTCTCAACATGAAGCTGGTGGTAAAATTGAAAATATTGCTCGATTCATTCAGATGGCGGGAATACGAAAAATCATATATATAAAAAATCATTTCGTGTTCGAAACTCTATCAGTCAAGCATTGAATGCTTTTCAATCTAAACACACAAATCACAGACGAGATTGGTGTGTCGCTGAGTGTACTTAAGATGCAAGTTGAAATTAGTCCACTACGTATACACTTAGGCGGTTACAACTTACATGTACGTAGGCCGCTACTTTTACTTATAGGCCGCTACATGTACCTAGTCCGCTATATGTACTTAGGTCGCAGCATGTACTTAGGCCGCTACACGTACTTATGCCACAACATGTACAATTTTTATAGAGCGGCCTTAAGAGACACGGAAAAATGTATTGCCCTATCTGACCTAAGGAAGACTGGGACATTGAGCTTGCAGAGGGTGCAGACTTTGAAGCTTTTAGCGCAGCTGTTGTCGGCCCAACCGCCATGTGGGCGCATCACTGCGCAGTTCTCGTTCTGGCCGCCGTTGGGCTGACCTTTGCTCCAGTTGAAAAATGTCACCTGAACACGTGGAATTTACAGGGTGAAAGTTAGGATAATTGCTAATGATTTTACACATCTCTCTTCTTCTGTATACTGTCGGTGACTCTCTTTCATATGTTTTGAGGTACGATTAAGGTTAAAAGCATTCTGTTTATCTGTAAACAAAAGGCGATTAAGTGGATATTTCACCTCCAATCCTGCAGTAATTCATGTGAATTAATTTAAGCTTCTATGCACATTTACCATCACCCTTCAATCGCTGGCAACACAACGTTATTTTGCGATTGTATCATTCATGAATACTCGAATATCAAAATTCACATGCAGTGTTTCCACATTTTCCTCTAAGCACTTTTCTCAACTCTGTTTTATATTTAATTTTATCGTATTGCGACACATTTTTTATGTGCAGTTATATAGAAAATTTTATTCTAACGTAGTTCGATATCGAACATTTCGAATTACAGTTATAGTATATTTCAGGCTATCGTAATTAGACTACAAACTTTTCAAAATACAATTATCATATATTTTACTTTATTTTAATTCGATACCGTCCTTTTTGATATGCAGATATGTCCGGTGTCAATCTGGCGTCTCATTATATTCATTACAATTATATTATATGAAATGATTATCTGTAGTTGAGACGTAATATTCACTAGACTTAATAGGATTGATGAAAAAGTACCAGACCTGAGTCAGCATTTACAAAATCACGTGACAGATTACGCTATCAGGACCTCAGTATAGTGGGCGGATGCCGTGGTTATAAACGGGCTGGGAACCTTAGTAAGGCCCCCAGTCCGCACGCCGCAATGTAGCTAGCGTTAGAGCTACTCTGACCTAAGGGTCGACGTCTTAGCCTATACCTGTATGACTGTATCGTATCGCTCATGTATTACCACCCCGTATAAAGATAACTTCTCTAGACAGATGGTGTCTTACTTATCCCTCACGCACTTAGTCAACGAAACCTTCTCCAGGCAGGCGGTAGGGCCTGACAGATAGCATATACTTTATTTTATCGTAATTCGATATAGTAATTTTTTATACAGTTATAGTATATTTAATTTTATCATTAATATGGAAAAAATCCTCAGCAACTCACTTGCTGCCCGTTGCTCACTCGCTCCCACCGCCCATCCCGCCACTCGTCCGTCATGTCGAGCCATGTGAGTGGCCCACTTGGGCCTGAACACTCGGACACACTCTTGTTGGCGATCTTCAGGGCTCTCTAGGAGAGGAATTTAGGGTTTTATAAGGTAGAAATTTAGGGCTCTCTTGGGTAGAAATTTAGGGTTTGTGAATCCGACGATTCAGAAGTCATTTCGGATTCGGATGGACTCTCAGACAGCGATATAGCCTCATAGGGTAGAAATTTAGAGCTCTCTAGGGTTGGAATTAAACATCAGAATTCAATAAATAAATTACAAACGACTAAATAACAGAATTAAATTAATTACATAGACTTACTCTATAACTTTACTTTTTCTAAGTGACATACACTTACGTAGTTTAGTTGTACTTTAGTTTTAGTTTTCTACATAACACATAGTCATTTAGACATCTAAACTATTTAGATATTTTGGTTTAGTGGAAGAGAATTATATGGATAATTAAACAATATAATTAACAAAACACAGTTAGATCAAAAATTTTCGGTAAAAAATAAAATAGGGATAGTTTTTTATTAGAAAAACAAGAAATGGAAAATATTTAAAAAAGAATAAACGCTCGAACTAAACTAACGCTATAAATGAAAAAAAACACGATAAATGAAAAAATTGTTTATGGAGAAGAAATTATTCCTGAAAATAAAGCTGATGTCAGCAGCCGGTGCAAGCTATTCAGAATACAAATTCATTGAACAATCGCAAAATTTATGATCAATTTTTCATTGTACAACTTTCTATAGAATATTTAGTCCACTAATAGTGAAATTCAGAAACGATACAATAACAAAGCTAGAGCGGAGAATTTATTACGAATAATATGTCTTGTTACACACCTCAAGCTCCGTGCGGTTGCCCGGCAGGGCGAGAGCCCCACCGAAGGCAGAGCAGAGGCTGACGGCGACTTTGAACTGCAGCAGCTCCTTGAACATGACGTGCGACTCGGGGGTCGTCTGGCACGTCTCTTGCACCGTGCGCACTTTCTGTCATGGGTACGACAACATGGCACTGTAGAAATTTCTTTTCTCAACTTTATAATAGCGCCAAGTTTAGGTACAATAATTGTACCTTTGTACGTTATTCGACTGGGGTTAACTGATAGGTTTCCTACACCGTACGCACTTTTTCAGTTTCACCTGTCTTTTTCACCTTTTACTCTTTCTGTCATGAGTAGGACAACGTGGCACTTGAATAATAGCGTTCCTTTACAATGGGGTTGCTCACTCACTCGTGCTGTAGCGGATGGCATATGCAACACTTATATTTGTTTTTAAGGGCTTCTGCCTGCGGGCCTTACGATACGTGGATAAAGCAATTCACAGGAATGTTCTAAGGCTGAGAGGTATTATTTAAATATAGGAGATAATCTTGAGACACGACACAGTTTCATAAATAAATTCAACTGGATTAAGGAACATCTGCAATTCGACTAACAAGGGGTGTTGGCATGAGAGCTGGTCATGAAACAGAAACCGTCGATAAGACACGGAAAAAACAACAGAATATCATATAATGTTCAAGTACCTAAAAGTAAACATGATTAGGTAGCAGCTAGGATAACGATTAGATTGCGGCTACCTCAAAATCTGTGCGTTTTCATTTAATCTTTAGTCGCTCTTGGAGAAGTGTGGCATTTAGTCTCTAAACTAAAACGCATAGCGTTCCAGTTTAATACGTCTCTTGCAATGCAATACGTCTCTTGCATTAATAAACAATGTTTATTAATAAATTATAACAAATAATTATTTTGCTTACAGTTCTAGTAGTCCTCCACTTGTATAATTAACACATAATTTTCTACAGCTTCTGAAAAAAAATCCATCAGACAATGTTTATCAATAAATAATAACAAATTGTTATTTCGCTTACAGTTTTAACAGTCTTTCCCTTGTATAATTAATAAACAATTTTATACAGTTTCTGAAGCAAACCTCCATCAGGCAATGGTTATAATAAATTCTAAAAAATCATTATTTCGCTTACAGTTCTTGTAGTCTTCTCCCTGTATAATTAATAGTTATTTCGCTTAAAGTTTTATTAATCCTCCCTCTATATAATTAATAAACAATTTGCTACCGTTTCTGAAGAAAAACATCCATCAGACAATGATTAATTATAAATAATAACAAATTATTATTTCGCTTACAGTTTTATAGTCTTCGCCGAAAGTCCACGTAGCCGTGCGCCAGTTGATGACGTCACCAGGAGGCACGTATAGCCCTGGGCTGCACGACATCACCTGCACCACCTGCGTGTCTGTGAGCGCGTAGCTGTGCACTTGTAGGTCCGTGATCTCTCCGCTGTTGGGGAAATTTTAATATTTTGGATAAAATTCAATATTTCAATTTCTACAAAATATGTACTAGAATATTGAAACATTCACTAGACTGAAATATGTTATAGATTATTTGAATATGTACTGTAATGAAATATGTACTATGCAGAAATATGTATTAGAACATATAATATGGAACGTCGGTAACACTTAATGTTCGGGATGTTTTTTTTCAAAACTGAACATATGACGTTTCACAAGCAATTAAATTAATTTAAATCAATGATGTATATTCAAAGAATATTGATATATGAACTAGACTGAGATATGTGCTAAAAAATTGCTATATCGACTGGACATGAATATAGACTAGAATATTTATGTATGTATTATACTGGAATGGGTACTAGACAATAAAATGTACTAGAATATTAATTTATATACTAGACAATAAACATGCACTGGAATATTGAAGAATGTACTAAACTGAAACGGTACTAGACAATAAAATGTACTAGAATACTGATTTATGTACTAGACATATAACATGTACTGGAATATTGAAGAATGTACTAAACTGAAACGGTACTAGACAATAAAATGTACTAGAATATTGATTTATGTACTAGACAATAAACATGTACTGGAATATTGAAGTATGTACTGCATTCGCTCACCAATATGACTGGGCTGGGTCGAAGCCCCCCGCCAGACTGTCTTGGTCCTGACCCAGCACCACGGTGCCCCCCGCCTGGCTTAACTTCTGCGGCCCTGGCACAAACCATTCTTCCTGCAGCAGATATAGGATAACAAAATATAGTAAATATTAATAATATAACCATGCAGAATATAAAAATCAGAATATATAATAATATAACCTTACACTTAGAAAATTAAAAGCTCAATTCGTCCAAAAAGTGATACAAAATCTCAATCGTACTCAATTCGTACAAAAAAATTCGAACACACCCTTAATTAACCTCCAGCGGATGTAGAACTGAAACGACCGTTTACCGGGCCAAACTATATACATATCAGGATGACTCATTCAAGGACAAAGAGTGTATCGCGATTCGGACAAAGATTCCCTCACTTTTCTGAGTGCACATCAGCATTCCTCAGACCTTCATCAATTTTCCGTTGAAGAATACAGCCAATCTTCCGGCATCAGCATCGATGATGGTGCAAAAGCTTGCCCAGTACATGAGTGGCGTGACGATGTTGGTGGTGACGCGTACATTGTATTCCATCACCTCCACCTGCATCCCTCGACGATTATGGTCTTAAAAATAAAAAAATGAATTTTATGATTTTACAAACTCAAAATACCTCCACCTGCATTTCTCGACGATAATGGTCTTAAAAATAAAAAAATTAATTTTATGATTTTACAAACTCAAAATCAAATGGCTTCGCCAACTCTTATAATCCATATCATTTCATATGAATTAATATACCCCGTAAAACTCCTAATTTGGGTTAAACTAGAGTGGTGATGCCTTTCTGATGTAAATGTACTGGATAATTTTTTTCTTACCTGAACACATGACGTATAACAAGTAATTAAAATTATTTAAACCGATTCATGTCTGTTCGGAGAATGAGTCATACAGAATGTGCGAATAAATTTATTGTGTCTAATTTAATAGTATTTAATCTATTTAAATGTGTAATTAAGCTAATCCATTGCAACTAAATAAAAAGCTGTCAATTTGACTTCCAGTTACAATCTCCGAGAAAGACTCGTCGTGGTTGGGGAAGACGTTAAGAATTAAATTATTAATTAATTAACAAAATAATCAACTGCCAATAAATAGTATTAAAATCCCCAAAAAATTCTCTTTTTTTCAGATAACTGGAAGAAAATATCCACATTTATTCGACATTGACAACAATTTCGCATTTCAACGTCAAATTCGTCATGTTAAGAAAATTGTGAGAAGAACTAAATTACAAACTACTGAAAAAAACATAAACCAGATTAACACGGTTAAACTCGACAACTAGTAACGATCTCGGACCGATCTGGTCGCTGAACCAGACGTTAACAATTAATTGAATAATTAACCACCAATAAATATTATTCAAATAGTTAAACTTTACTATCAGTTACGATATCTGAGCCAGATCTCTGAAAAGTAACGGAAGTCTGAGGCGGTAGCTGATGCTGAGGCGGTCAGATTTACAGGAAGGTTATATGGTTGAATAATTAAGTACAAATAAATCACGTTCATATGGCAAAAGATTACCAGTAAGGATCTCTGAGCCAGACTCGTCCCGGTACGAGAAGACAGTAACATCAGGCCTGAAGTAATGCAGTCTGAGGCGGTAGCAGATGCTGAGAGCCGTAAGGTTGGCAGGGAAGCTGCCGTTCCAGAGCATGTAACTTCGCACGCTCGGTATCTTGGAGGGCTGGAGGTAGTACGATGTGATGGTCTCGTTTGTTGTTTCTGGTAAGGCTATGGGTGAGGAAATATTCCAAATTTCAGAGATCATTCATTTTGAACTTAGTAAGCTCTAACCATACAGGCAAATGTCGTTGGTGTGACGGTGTGGAATGGCGATGTGGAATGATGGTGTGGAGTTACGATGATGAATGATGGTGTGGAATGATGGTGTGGAATGATGGTGCAGAATGATAGACCATCTCAACTTGTTCGATCTGTTGTTCTACTGAATAAATTTGAATCTCACAATGCTTTTTTATGAGAACCCCGATCATTGCCTTACTTATTTGCAGAGCCAGGCTCCGATCACACAAATATACAGAATTTGGCAAATAGGTAATGAATAATACTGTTATTGTGATACAATTTACTGCCTTTTAAAAACACGGACAAACCTGGAACGCCGGTGATCAGCAGCATCGCCACCATAGTTAGCGTTGTCGGCGAGACATTAATTCTGCTTTGCAATTTCTTCATCGCATTCAGTTCTATTTTCTGGTCGGTGCGACAGAAACTTTGGCGAGAAATAACGTAAAGAAACAGTTTATCATCAATTAAATCTAACCCAATTTACCGCAAGCTAACTTAAAGTTACTTAGATTTAATATAGATCATCTTGAATAAGCCACGATTGGTTAAACTCGTCTTGTTTATTTGGCATTCAGTGCTTAATGTCATAGCGAGATACAGTGGGGGAGGGGAATAAATATTCGTACACTTGAAAAATCGTATTTTAATGTATGTAAGTACACAAACTGAACAGGAGAAGTGATTTATATTATGTCTAGAGGCGCATTGTATTCAAAAATAGCATCAATAGAAATTAAATCTCAATGCAACAAAAATTAATGCAACATGTTAACTTCTTCGGGGTCAAAAAAGTATTCGTACAAAACAACTTTTGACTAATATTTCACGTTAGAACATTCCAGAATGTACTAGAAACATGTAGCACGTTCCAGTAATGTAATCAGTAACCATAGTTAACGTATTTTGCAACTACCAGATCATTCTGCAACTGCCCGTAGTACAAGAAGGTCTCAAAAATGGCTAACGGTAAAGAACTAACAAGTTCCCAAAAACAACTAATTCTATCGCGTTGGAAGGAAGGAGAAAGTTATTCCCGAAAAGTGAACATGTTGCATTGTTTTTTGTTGCATTGAGATTTAATTTCTTTTGATAGTATTTTTGAATACTATGCGTCTCTATACATAATTTAAATCACTTTTCCTGTCAAGTTTGTGTACTTACATACATTAAAATACGATTTTTTAAGTGTACGAATATTTATTTCCCCCCACTGTACGTCTTTAAAAAAATGTGGAATAACACCAGTTATCGAACCAAAAACTTTAAAATTATTTTTTACAGTAGAATACTTTTGTTCAATTTCCTTTCTATTATGAAGTCCTGTGTTACAGAGTTGTTTATAATATATTTGCACTGAAAGGTTCGAACCTAACTTTGAGCAAATTCAAGTAACACATTTATGACGATTAAAATTAACAAAATTTTATTTTTCCAGGATGATTTTTATACCAATCCATTTAATTATCCGATAAAAAATATTGGTATTACCTAGAAAAAAATTTGATTATTGTGGAAAGATTTGACTTGCAAGAGCACCAGGCACCATCCACCTGCTCACTCTACGCTGGCCATCAGACAAGTGAGTGCACGGAGCGCGCTGCGTGTGTGTCGAGTGTCAGGCGTTGCTGCATGCAACTGGTAACTCATTCAATTATTAAGTTGATTAATTTAAGAGTTAATATATATGCAGATACAACTAAATTAACAAATCAAATTGTTCATTTAATTCCAATGAAAAAGTTTTTTTTTGTGAGAAGGAGCGTTTTATCTCAACGACTATACCTTTTGTCATCTCATCGATAGATCGCTTATCTGCGATCTCGTAAATTTGTTTTAACTTGGTAAGTTGTGAGAGAAAATGCTCCTGTGGACAAGTCGCGAAAATTACAAGAATCCGCAAGAGACCATATTAGGCCTATTCTTCAGCGCCGACTCACTATGCTATGCTATGCTAACACAACCGACTGGGGTACTAAAATGTTTCTTTTATCTTCCGTGGATTTCACGACATGGAATTTCTTAGTGCAAAGGAATTTCATCACTGAAGTGAATCATATATTGGGTACTACTACTAAGCTCAAAGTTTAAAAGTTAGCAAAGCGCGGCTTATGATGTATCATATCTAAAAATAGAATATGAATTTAATGAGATTTGATGAAGAATGAGTTGAAGGTGCTAAAAAGAGATCGTCCAGAATGTGGTAAGGAAAACTCCAAGCTATCGTCGCTGGTGGAGTTATGGATAAAAATCCTAGCGAATGGATACGAGTTAGACGGCGTGCACGCAGCATTCCGTTGCATGGAATTTAATTCGAATTTAATCAATATGAATCCGTGAGATAGCTTAGAGTTTTACGCCAAAATGCAGTGTAATAAAAAAAATAAGAAGTACTCATTCAATTTCCAGAGTTGCTTGATAACAAAATAAGAACGTAATCGCGTGAATTTATATTTCACATATTGTAATAACAACAGACATTGGAGTATAGTTGTACAAATATGAACCGCAAAGAATATTTTGTAAAAGATGATCTCCTTAAAAATTAGGATCTAAATGAATCATCAATGAATCTATACAAAGTGGGAAAATTTGGTATGGAACAAATTTGATTTTCTGTTTATCCGCGTTTTGGAAGAAAAAATTCATATCCGTGGGGAGATTTTTGTTCAAAGTTTACTTCAAACCAGAGTTTAAAAAGAAAATCAGTCAAACTAAACACAAAACTTTGAGTTGAGATAGCCAGGCGCAGATTTTCTCATGATTCAGCTAACGCTCATTATCGTTTTAGTAAATTACTTATTATTTATATTAAAACACAAGTAAATAGTTCATGAGTCAAGCCTAAAAATTCCTCCTGATTGTTGGGTGCAAAACAAAAGATTTAGTCATTCCGGAGAGACAAAATTGATGCTTGGTATCAAAATTTCCATATTATTCGTGATTCAGCATCAGATTTGTTCAATTATCTGTTAACTCAGTATGCAATTTGTGTGCAAGAACACAAGTATACTGTATATGTGACATAGTTTAATGCGCATACAATTTTAATACGGTGTACAAGGCTAATATCTCAGTTAATGCTCATTTACAATTTCTCTACAAAAAAAACATTTTCTTTCTTCTATGGATAACTGAAATAAAACAAAATTGGAGATTTTCATATTAATTCTGAAAATTAGCCTTATGAGGAATGTCAAGACAAGTATAAGTATAACATATGTATACATAGCAATGATTTTACACATCAATGCCGAACAAAATTGAAAAATTCATGCGTGACAATATTCGACAATGATATTTACACATCATCTATTCCTATTCGTGCAAAGTCAGAAATTCTCTAGAAAATGATTGGAGAAACATGGTTAGGATTAACACTTTCAGCTTTGTTGTCAATAACATTTATTGGCCCTCTTTGAAAATTACAACTGTGAATAAAACTCGCAAATCTAAATTAAATTTAAGTATTGTTAGATTTGTTTTCCTTTCAAAAATTTGTGATGGAGGTTTTGATAGATATTTAGAGTATATTTTACGAGACTGCTATGCGTTTTAAAAGCCCCTGTAAAAAGTCCTGATTCGTTTCTGTAGACTTTTCCTATTCTATTTACAGTGAAGAATTAAAAAAGATATAATGTAGCAATTGGGGTAATAATGGTAGGTGAGGTTGCTTGTTTATTATTTTAATCATTTATTAATACAAAATAATAGGATGTGTTATTACATTCTATTATTGAACGTCAGTGCCTCCTTGAAGTCCAGGGCGTGATTCATAAGTGATGATCCTTGAATGACGATTTATACATGAGTGGTGATTCAATACATAAATGGTCATGGTACGAATCCCTACTGAAACTTAACGAATGGTGATTCATTCGTGCCTGGTTATTCATGCACGAGTGGTGATTCATACATGAATTGTGATTCATACATGAATAGTGATTCATACACGAATGGTGATTCATACATGAATGGTGACTCATTCATGAACGGTGATTCATACACGATTATCTACACATTGTCCCAGTGTTATCAGCTCGTAGATAAGATTGCCGCGCCTAGGGTGTTCACTGTGCAGGGTCTGATGAAAGTGCATTGCCTCAAGCTGCAAATATCTTAGAACAGTTTTTCGGAACAACAGTAAAATGAACCTCAGAAACTATTTGATACTGAACAATAAAACACGTTTGGGATAATGGCCGTCCAAAATTTGTGAGCTTTAGATATCGAAGATATAATCGGCGAGAAATGCCTTAGGATATTGCAATCGTAATTCACGCACTCATAAAATGAATGGGTCATATTGTTCAAATAGCGACACATTTTATTAATCACAGCACGAGCAGAGAAAGTACGCAAAACCCTTACCCGGGCCAAACTGGATCGGTGTGAACCAAAGACAGGCAAAAAATTGCATTTGTATTTGGACAAATTCTCATTCACTTATCTGAGTGTATGATGTTGAACACTCGCTGGCAAGCTATCGCTGAGCAGCAGTGAGAGTTGAGTGTGGGCGAGCGAAGTTGACTCAAGTGACTTGCCAAAATCTGCGAGTGACCATTGATCAAACACAGGCTTCCTTACAGGCCTCCTGAAATGCTTGAAGCAATTACTAAGATCACAGTTAGATAAAACAATCATTTAGCAGCTGATATTCAATATTTCAGTTACCCTAAAGTCGTGTGGGCTAAGAATATTTAGTTAAATGATGTTTTAACATCAGCTTCACGTTGATTACCACCCACTTGTAAACGGCGCGCGGAAACTCTGACTTCCAGCCTTCCTGGCTGGAAAAACCTTGTCTAAATATTAGCTCAACATTCACACGAAAGCCTAGAAGTTCCATTCTTCTTCAGTAGAGGCCTGGACGTCTTACAGTCGACGTGGCTGCTCCTAGTTTCTGCTGTGGTACTTTGAATATTACTGCGTTTTGAAAATGATAATAAACATCATTAAAAATCTATCGAAATACTGTTTTCTTTTACTCTCTTAACCAACAATTTTTGTTAAAATTAAAGAAAGATGTGAACATATGAATAGGCGCTTATTTCTGGAATTAGAAATATAAATGTAAAGGGAAGTGGAGGGAGTGAAAGAGGCGACTGAAAAAGAGTGGGGGGAGTGAGTTAGGCGAGAGAGTAGAGGGAGTGAGAGAGGCGAGAGAGTGGAGGGAGTGAGAGAGGCGACTGAGAGAGAGTGGAGGGAGTGAGAGAGGCGACTGAGAGAGAGTGGAGTGAGTGAGAGAGGCGACTGAGAGAGAGTGGAGGGAGTGAGAGAGGCGACTGAGAGAGAGTGGAGGGAGTGAGAGAGGTGACTGAGAGAGAGTGGAGGGAGTGAGAGAGGTGACTGAGAGAGAGTGGAGGGAGTGAGAGAGGCGACTGAGAGAGAGTGGAGGGAGTGAGAGAGGCGACTGAGAGAAAGTGGAGGGAGTGAGAGAGGCGACTAAGAGAGAGTGGAGGGAGTGAGAGGAATTGCTCGAGACGGAAAAGTGGCTGAAAGAAGAAATATAAAATATAGGCAGATGAACTGTTTGATCCAATTTGATATAATGTGTTTCCGTTACTTTCGTACAAGTGAACCCATTTGCTGACACTTTTATTCGGGTCTTCTTGGTGAAGGAGTAATTCACTTGTAAATATACTAGGATCGTATCAAGAATGTATGCCAATTCAACCATTATCCCTGAAGAAGATTTTTCATAAAGAGAATCCGACGGCTTGGAGATGGAGGACGACGAAGGTGGCGCATCAGCGTGATGATGGAGGAGGACGTCCTAAACTTGACATAAGGCCATAAGGATAAGGGAGTCCTACAGGCGGTGCGGTAGGCAAGACTCCGGCATAGCTGAGGTTCTTTGTCCAGCTATGTCAGTGTCAGGCCCCTCGTACCAGCCCTCTGAACTTCAGTGTCCCGCCCCTCAGTGTCCTGCCACTCAATGTCCTGCCCCTCAGTGTCCTGCCCCTCAGTGTCCTGCCCCTCAGTGTCCTGCCACTCAATGTCCTGCCCCTCAATGTCCTGCCCCTCAGTGTCCTGCCCCTCGTGCCAGCCCTCTGAACTTCAGTGTACCTCATTGGTGCATACTTCTGCACAATTCGTCTGTAAAATGCAAGATCAAATAATAATAAAGCTTCGATTTCATCTGAACGTCGAGACCAAATTTCCTGCCGAATCCGCTAGAAGAACCCAATGTCATTTGTGAAATTTCCAAACATGAGCCGGAAATATCGGGAATTATATTAAATAAGCGGGAGAAAAATAAAGTCTTGCAAGAGCAACAGACCTTTTTCTATTCTAGAATATTGATTACTTTGATTAAGTGAAAATAGTATTTTCTACCCCAATTAATAAGCGTTTAAAAGCATATGTCTTATTCTAGGATGATGCTTGTATCAATTCCTATCAATAAATCTAGCACTGATGCGCGCTTTGGCAGGGACAAACTGCATCAGGATGACCCACATTAGATCACTATTTGGACTAGGACTAAGTGGATTATAAAGATAAAATCGCAATCTGTTATTGATACTTTCAAATCAATTAAAAAAGGTAATTACATTTTAAATATATATAAGATTAATGTGAATCAATATGTTTACCTTTTGTAATGTATCAACGATTATTAAACAAACATTTGATTCATCATCCTTAAATTGTGTTTTAATATTGACCAAGAATTATTCAATATTCTATATTAATTATGACATAATAACCAGAAATAACCTTAATATTATTGGCAGTAAGACACTTTTTGGCGCATTTTCTCATTTATGGAAAAATGCACTATTGTGCTCGCCATGTCCGTCTGTCCGTCTGTCCGTGACCTCAAGTTTTCGTCGACAAAAAAATGCGCTCTCTGTCACTCACTGCAGTGAGTGCTGAGTTATATTTTTAAATAAATTTTCCAATCATACATATGTCACAACTATTTAACCCCTTAATTTTGTTCGTGCATATCGGTTTTCAAGGACATTACGTTATAATGGTGAGGCAAAATAGTGAGGCAGGTACGTTATAATGGTGAGGCAAGATGGTGAGGCAGGTACGTTATAATGGTGAGGCAAAATAGTGAGGCAGGTACGTTATAATGGTGAGGCAAGATGGTGAGGCATGTACGTTATAATGGTGAGGTAAGATGGTGAGGCTTGCACGTTATAATGGTGAGGCAAGATGGTGAGGCTGGTACGTTATAATGGTGAGGCAAGATGGTGAGGCTAGTACGTTATAATGGTGAGGCTTGTACGTTATAATGGGACTCCATTAGGCACTTGGTGCTTGACGTACAGCCGTAGAATTACATTCAGTAAAGTCAAACGAACGTCCAATTTATTAACATTTATACAGTTTCGTGTTTTGCCAATACTAATTTAAATTGACAATTTTTGCGTATTTTCGCTGGATTATTAGTCATCTTGAATTTAATTAAAAGAATGTTTATTACTTTTTTATTTTGTTTTTATTGTGAAATTATAAGAAACATCACTCAAGGACCAATCACGGAAAAGTAAAAGTCATTAAGTGTCCCACGAACGGTTTCAAAAATTATGTTTTTTTAATGACACGCGATTTTAAAAATGACGGACATTTTCATGTTCCATGTAACATGAAATATTTTGAATTTAAAGAAGATAGCAATAAAAATATAAAACAATTTCCTATACAAATTAGATGAAGCTATCGGATCAAGCAAGCCTAATGAGACTGCTTTGTTAATGAATAATAAACTTGATTCATTTTTTTAATTCATCTGCAAACTACGAAAAGAGTTAACAGCGAAGTTTCATTGACCATCTCATAGTTCGGTTATAAAGAAAATAGAAAGAAATCCTATTTTAATCGTCCACACAATATGGTAAACGAAAACTGAAAACGAATGACGTAGAACAAGTTTATGCTATGGCAACAACACTATGTCGGGGTACAAAATTAGGAGGCTATGCAATATACCCGGTCGTCATGGCATTGAAGAATTTCATATATACGGCCTCATAAACGCTGAAATCCGCTATTGTTATTATTATTATTATTATTATTATTATTATTATAGACTGAAAACAAACATTACGAAATTACTTACAGTTTCGTCCGAAAATCGTTTTAAATGAAATCTTAAGTGCCGATTTAACATATGAGAAACTGTAAATGAATAGAAAAGCACTAAAATCTATTCAGACAATAGCACAAAAACATGAATCGTTGAATGGAAGTGCTTCTCAAGTCTGACTGGAAGCTTTGACGATGTCGAGTTGCTGGAACAGAAGGCTGGTAGGGGGCGCACGCGTCGGGCTTGGTGAGACGAAGTGAGACAACCCGCACCTGCTCAGTTGCACCTCAAGTCTGGAAGTGTGTGGACTGTGCGGGCTTTGCCAGCGTTGAGCTTTCTGGATTCCTGAATAGAAAGGTCAAGTTGGCCATTATGTTATTGGAAAATAGCTGAAGTGACTTACAGGAACGAACATAGACATTTAGTACTTTAGGAGTGTAGTTTTAAGCAAAAAAACTTGTTTCATTGTTGAATTGAGTTCATGATGCGAATGGTGAGAAGAGATACTACAGAGCCGACGCCGATATGTCGGTGTCGAGTTCTGTACTTGGGTTCAGCAGTGCCGCAGGTGACCAAGGATGGCTTGCAAGGTATTCAGGAGCCTCTCCGGGAGCTTTATCCTGCTGAAGGAGCGGTCTCTGCCCGTGGCATCGACTCGTGGTTGTCGGTTTGGTCAAACGGACTTCTGCTCGAGAATGTCGACGAGAACCAGAAAAAAGTAACCAGATTTTTTCCAATCGAATCCTTGCACTACTGCGCAGCAGTGCGATACGTCTTGGTTGCAGGCGGAGAAGAAGGAGTGCCTCGGTTCCTGCCTCTCGATTCACCGTTTGCCCGCAACCCCAACATCAGCCACCCTCCCCTCTTTGCATGCATAATGAGGAGGACAACTGGCATTAAAGTACTTGAGTGTCACGCGTTTATATGTAAACGCGAGACTCCAGCTAACGCTCTGGTGCGTTGCTGCTTCCATTCTTACGCTGACAGCATGTACGTCAGGTCCCTGGAGGTTGGTAGCAAGGGCGAAGGTGGTCCTAACTACGAAGTGGCGCGTGCTACTGAAGAGAGAGCCATTGAGATAGATTACACTGGTGACCTAAGCAGCGCTAACTCGGAAATTATCCCAGCCACACCCGGGGACTCGCCTCCTCAGGGTAAAATGTCCCCAAATACTGAAGATGAAACCTCAATTTTTAGTGGAGACGAAAATCATAAAATTTGGGCAGCTTCACAGCAAGAAGAAGTTTATGGTGGCACTGAGTATGGCACTATGAGGTCGGGTCAGAGTGCTGGTTCACTCTATGGCACAGCTGCTGGCTCCCGACCTCGACGACCCCGACAGATGATCATGAGATCCGTAGCTCCTCCGCCACCCCCGTCAGAAGCTGGCACGGATGTCGGCAAAGGAAAAAATAAAAATAAGTCAAAGAAAGATGATGATGATATGAATAGAATCACATCCAATGGCGGCCCAAGTCATCAGTCTTTCAACGGGAGTCTCACGCGTCCACAAAACGGTCATGCCGCCCCTAAGAAAGGCAAGATTCCCCGGCTTTTTAGCAGCTTAGCTGACCGAAAACCGAAACATCATCGCAATAATCCTCCGTTTGTTATGCTTCCTCAGACCCGTGGCATTATGGGTCCCATGCCACCACGGATGATGCCACCTCCTCATGGGCATCATGGTCCTCATATGATGCATCCTGGCCCCCCTCCCCCAATGATGATGCCACCACCTCTTGGACCCCCGCCCCTCATGGGGCCACTGGGACCACCATCTCATATGGGACCCCCACCGGCATATGCCGGGCCTCCAGGTCCACCATCTAGCATGGGTCATCATGGACCCGGCTCTCATTTGGGAATTCCTGGCCCGACACCGTACATGTTGGGTCCTCATGGCATTCCTCCTGCCCATATGATGCCTCCGCAACCAATTTACGGCTACACCTCGTCCATGTCACGACGCCCATCGTCACGGGCTGTGGAGGAACCAATTTACATGCCCTCTGCTCGCCCTATGAGCCCAACTGCTTCGTACCAGCCTGGCCACTTTCCCCACGAACGATACCTCATGCAGCATTACGCCACGACCGGCCGGCCTAACTACCCCCCTGGCAAAAGGGGCAAGAAAAAAGGCAACGAAGTGCCCGAGGAAATCTACGGTCGACGAGGTCACATGAACGAAAAAGCCTTCGCCCAGAGCATCAGGGCTGAACAGAGAGCTCGTTCCTACACATCACTTGCTGGGCTAGGAACTGACTCCATGAACAACAAGGATAGAGAAATTCTTCAGATGGTCCATGACCTTGACCTAAGCGGAGACGAGATCGAGCGAGCTGAACCCAGACCTGGAGTCTACCGACCGTCCTCTGCCACTGTTGCTTCTAGAAACTCCAGGACTTCGAGGCGGTAAGAAAAATTGCGAGTTTAGTTTGTTATACTTTCATAAAATCATCCATTAAATTTTCCCGCAAATATTCCTTATTCATTTACCAGATACCTTAGACGACATATATTTTAGGGTTCCTTGGCACCTTATCATTGGAGACAGCTCATCATTGACGCATTTTATCATTGGGAATTTTCATCATTTCATTCTTTACCAATTTTACCTAAAATTACCTAACATACATACATTTTAAAATTACCTAACGAGCTCGATACATTCCCGTATGTAAGAAAGAACGAGTGTACGGTACTAGTGCAACGGCTTCATTTGAAGAGTTAAAATCTACCGCTCAAATGAAACGTTAGTCACGTGATTCAATTGACTAGAAATAAGCTCTTGAAAACATGTTTTTTAAAAGAGTCAAACGTACATTTGTTATCATGATGGTCCTAGAAAGTCCTGCGTTTGCATTAAACGTGTCGGCATCATTTTGCCTTTACTTGTTAATTGGTAGAATTGACGTAAATCTTGCGTTTTTGTCGTGTGACCTGTCAATGATAAAAAATAAGAATATTCATCATTTAGATTCTCATTTGATAATATAAGAAGAAAATATATTGATTTGTTAATTAACATATTTTTCTGTAAATATATTGGTCCATACTGTTATCAATATTATAAATAATTACTGTAAATGTCTCTTGTAACTATTATATTTATTCTAGAAAAATCAAGATGCCGAAACCGAAGCGTATATAAATTAATCAATCTTTTTTTTTTCTTTCGGAAATCGCAGCATCAAGTAATTTGATCTTTTTCCTGAATTCACTCTTTTGGATTAAATCTCGCTAATTCAAGTTATAATTTTCAAATATCAAGTACTATCTATTGCCTTGAATGTTATGCGCGACTGTTCCCGCGATGTTCAAACGATGCTAATACGCGCTGAAGAACGATATTTTTGCTCATTAATGAAGAAACTATACTTGCAGCTTTGCCAAAAATGAACGGAATCAGAATTCAGGCTTACAAAGTCTATTTAATCAGTATAAAATTTCCCCTTTTTGATTAAAAGTACTGTGATCGGAATTGTATTCGTCCAGTCATTACGAACAACTTCTGCTGGCAAGACCTTCGCTTTTAGATTGTGCATGTTATTGGTTTCGCAGGGTGGAATTCTAGAGTTGAACGTCTGGACCGTTACACTTATCGTATGAGAATTATTCATTTTCATGTGTTATGTGAATGATTCATTCATTCTCTAGAGAGATTCATTCATTCTCTCTTTAGAGAGAGAATGAATTGTAATCCTTAACACATTGAAACTTCCAAGCGGTACTGAGCAAATAGGCGAAACTGCTCGCTCATATTTTCACTGAAATATTCTGTGAATATTTTCAATTCCATTCTGTGTGTTGACATTGCAGTTAACTTACTTAAAGTTTATTGTGAGAAATAATCTTATGTTTTATATCAGAGTCAATAAAAGTTTGTAAACGGGTAGGAAGTCTTTAAGCAAGAAGAAAACACAAATGTAAAAAGAAGAAAACATTCTGTAATTGTAAAAATATGACACTATTCGGGTGAATAACACATATTATTAATGTAAATCAATGATATCACCATGTCTTTGGCAAGCGACTAGATATTCATACTGATACAATATATACTGATACCACATTTATACTGACACAAGATAATTATACAATTGGCATTCGACTAGAATCACTAGATCTATCTACTGAAATGATATATACAGATACTATACGTATACTGACACAAGATTGTATGCTTTTGGTAATAGTGGAAATCGACTATATAATTATAGTGATATGGCGGCTTGCGGCGTATATATAGAATGGACCGTTACGTGCAGCGCTACGTGCGTCAGGTCGACAAGTGGCGGCCAAGTTTACGCAGTCAAGCGCCGCTCCCCCGACCAGTCAAACTCCGCGTATAACGGAACACTGTGGCGCACAGCACAGCCTGCGGTGCTGTGCACTGCAGTGCTGCTGTGCAGAGGCCTGCAATACAGGCTGTAAGTTAGGAAACTCAAGACCAAAGATAACAAGTTCGAAGTTATAAGAATGAGCTGGTATTGCAACTTTGCAAGGTAGGGGGCAACGTATCAAACTGTGTACGGTTGCTGGTATAAGAGCGAAGTCAAGAAGACAATAGTAATTAAATGGTAAGACAATAGTAACTAGATGGCGATCACAACGAAAAGTTTACGGATATATATGAACATTTATTGCGTAAGCTTAGGGTAAAATTTTATCTTGAAGTGTGTTATAATGGTGCAACCTTTACAATGATATTTAGTTGTCGCAGTTACGTTTACATCTCCGATAAGGGCAATTGCATTAAAATTAATAATCCTTAATAGTGAATTCAACTGAACGATGCACGATACAGTACAGTGAATTAAATTTATTCATGAATAATCGATGTGTTACATGCGAACTGAGTTCTAATCTTGTTTTGTCTCTCCCTCGATATGCCTCAGCTACCTTGCCTGATTGCGTGGCATGTCCCAGACGAGTGCCTTGACTCTTGAACACACTCAAAGAAATAAATGGCTAAATATAGAGACTCTCTTTTTACTTTTCTTTCGTTGGTAAAAACCCGGCATTATTTGGTTTTACCCAATAGTGGGTCATCGTGACCCAGTTTGGTCCGGTTATAGCGCACGTCAGTGCTGCGTCCGCTTTTAACTCGCGCTGCGGGTAAAAAAGAAGTGTGTCATGAAAAAGTGTGTATGAATACTTCATGTTTTTGATTACAGTCTGAGTCGTCTGCTCAGTAATACAGACACGTTTGGTTGCTGCATGCAGCTATACCATTGGTCCGATGTGAATGTCGAAAGGCTGTAACGTTGGTCGGCGTGAATATTGAAGGCTGCATTACATGTCAATATGAACCTTTAAAGAATGTACCATTCACTGGTTTAAATGTCGTAAGACAGAATCATTTACCGGTGCCAAGGCCGAAAGCCTGATCATTTACCGGTGCAAAGACCGAAAGACTGCATCATTTACCGGTGCCAAGGCCGAAAGACTGAATCATTTACCGGTGCAAAGGCCGAAAGACTGAATCATTTACCGGTGCCAAGGCCGAAAGACTGAATCATTTACCGGTGCAAAGGCCGAAAGCCTGATCATTTACCGGTGCAAAGACCGAAAGACTGCATCATTTACCGGTGCAAAGGCCGAAAGACTGAATCATTTACCGGTGCCAAGGCCGAAAGACTGCATCATTTACCGGTGCAAAAGCCGAAAGACTGCATCATTTACCGATGCAATGGCCGAAAGACTGCATCATTTACCGGTGCAAAGGCCGAAAGACTGCATCATTTACCGGTGCAATGGCCGAAAGACTGCATCATTTGCCGGTGCAAAGGCCGAAAGACTGCATCATTTACCGGCGCAAAGGCCGAAAGACAGCAAAGACTCTTCCGTGTTTTTGGAACATAAAACATCGTTTCACATTTTCAAACGGAAGGATTAGTTGGAACTGAACGGTGATTCAATGACGGTGAAGTTTGTCATGAACGGTGATTCAATCATTCAATAGATTCTGCGGAAAAAATAAGTACGCACTATTTAATAGGATCATATAGCAAAACTCTCATGTTTTGGGACTTCTTGATCCTTAATAAGGTCCTTATCTTTATCCTTAATGATGAAGTTCTTGATCCTTCCGTATAATTCTTGACTACATTATCCTGTGTGCATTAAAACATGTATATATAAAAAGCTCACCATCTTTTGTACATGTCAGTTTTATATAGTGTAAGTAACACAAAAAAACCTCACCATTTAGCAAATAATTCTGTTTCTGTTTAAAATTGGAAGGCTTTTGCTCTCAGACAGAATGCCTCTTATTAGATAATTTTCAAATACTTTACTATCTTCAAATGGAATCCTGGCTCGACTTAACTGCTGAATTTTTGGACTGGTCCATTCATTTTCATGGTCCATTCATTTTCATTCAAAATATGATAAATTATTATGACATTTTCTTGGCGACTTACCTCCTGAATTATTGGACTGGTCATGAAACTACATTTCCATTCAAAATATGATGAATTATTATAGCATTTTCTTAGTGATTTAACTCCTGAATTTTTGGACTGGTCATGAAACTACATTTCCATTCAAAATATGATGAATTATTATAGTATTTTCTTAGTGATTTAACTCCTGAATTTTTGGACTGGTCATGAAACTACATTTCCATTCAAAATATGATGAGTTATTACAGCATTTTCTTAGCGACTTAACTAAAAGAGAGCGCGGAATGTTAACGTATTAGTATATTAGCTTTGAATGTTGATCAGTACGCTGAAAGCTGGCAACCGTCATGGCGGCAGGTAGACGTGAGGAGAGTTTTGGGTACAGCGGCTTGCCCATCACGGCGTCATCATCATTCCTTTCTCTCCTGACTTGACCGCTGGACGCTTGTGCCCACTGCTGAAGAGCTGCTTTTAAAATACCCTGCTGTGTGTGCCCAGTGCCCACCCACTATCCTTAGTATCCTTCGAGGATATCTTTAGTTTTCCTTCGTAGTATCCTCTCTACGCATCCTTGTTGTTCCAACGTTTTTGTGCCTTGGTCAACGTCGTTGGTTTTCCTGGCTCTTCACCTACGTGAAATGACTTCTCCATTTACCAGCGTTACTTATCAACTTATCATCGGGCAAAAATCGTAATATTTCGCATTACAATATTCCATGTTACAATAGTCCGCAATTATAATAGAATTTGTAATTTAAGTGCAATAGAATTGCTCAAAAGAACTTACGAGATTATTTTTGTTTTCAACAAAAATTCTTGATAATATTTATACCGAGTGAGCTTTTGTCTAATAGATTGGGCACTGCCAATGCGCACGCATTACTGATTGGCTGTAGGTACTGCGCATGCATGTGCAGCACTGATTGGCTGTAGGTACTGCGCATGCATGGGCAGCACTGATTGGCTGTAGGCACTGCGCATGCATGGGCAGTACTGATTGGCTGTAGGTACTGCGCATGCATGTGCAGTACTGATTGGCTGTAGGTACTGCGCATGCATGTGCAGTACTGATTGGCTGTAGGAACTGCGCATGCATGGGAGGTACTGATTGGCTGTAGGTACTGCACATGCATGTGCATTACTGATTGGCTGTAGGTACTGCGTATGCATGTGCAGAACTGATTGGCTGTAGGTACTGCGCATGCATGGGCAGTACTGATTGGCTGTAGGTACTACGCATATGCATGTGTGGCAGTACTGATTGGCTGTAGACACTGCGCATGTATAGGCAGTACTGATTGGCTGCAGACACTGCGCATTAACTAACTGTACCCGTCTGTTGTGCGCAATATTGTGCGTCTAGTTCCTATCAGGCGTCGCCACGTCCTTGAGTTTGAGATCAGAGGCGCGGACAGAAAAAATTACGTGCCCTAAATACCATCGATCGCGAGCACGCGCTGAGATCCGGTTTTCTAACTTCGTGGACTACTTGAAAATCCCGAATCTGTTTTAAAATTAATATTATTAAATATTATAAATATTATTAAATATTATAATATAATTAACTAGAGGCCTCAAATTTTCATTCGGTACTAAAATATTTGTCAAATTTTTTGTTTATGGTAACAGGATTCCATAAAGACTTGAATATTCTTGTATTACAAACATGAATGGGCATCTACCCGTTTCATAAATCGTGTATGGATGAGAAATTGATATGAACCCTTCTTTTTGAACGTATGAAAAAATTAAACTTTACCTTTTTAAGTTAAACTTGACCAAGTTTAGTGCTGTGCATTTAGGTCATTGTTGTAGGTAGTTTCTTTAAGATATTTTTTCATGTACTGCGCTTATTTTGCATTTATATTTACGTTACAACGCTTGTATTCATTACTGCAATTTTTAAATGAAGTTAAAAACGCGATTTCAACTCGTGATAAGTTCGATAAAGTTGACGATCACAACCTACGTCGCAACGATGTGCTCTCACCATCACTTTGCGTCACCACCACAACCATCAGCACTATCAACTCCACCACCCATTATACATGGCTCATAAACTTTACAATTCGGCAGTATGTGCACCACTCAGCTACTCATCACACATGGCTCATAAACTTTACAATTCGTCTGTATTTACACCACTCAGCTACTCATCATACATGGCTCATAAACTTTACAATTCGGTAGTATGTACACCACTCAGCTACTCATCACATCTATCACAATCTAATACCGGAGACATTTTGCTCTCCACTCATTCATTACCGTATGCAATATTTTTTATTATTAAATACGATATAAATGTTTACAATATTTTAAAAGGTTGGTTCTTAGCTAGAGTTATTTTTACCACCCTCCCGGGGCATTAAATTTCTTTTGCGTAAATAAGGGCGTGTTTTAATTCAGTCATACACATTCATAACGGCTACACTCAATTGTGTTTCGGAGTCAAATTCATCTTTTGTCACGTTAACTAGGGTAAGTAGATTAAATATGTAGATAATAATTATTGTGAAATAAAGGGGCTAGATTTACTGCCTGATGGTGAAATACTGAACCTTATGACTGGTTTATTAATTGTGTAACAAAGCCCTTACATTAATAATGTTCAGCCGGCTCACTGACACTTTAATAGTCAGCCGGGCTCGTAAATGTCAGCGACATACTTGGCTGTCAACGGGACACTTATAGGGATACTTATTTGTCAGCGAGACGATCAAACTGTCAGCAACTAAGTGTCAGAAGACTCTAAGTCTGTCAGCAAAGACACTTGACTCGGTAGCGGAGAGTTACCTTCCTTAACGCCGTATCAATCAAGTCTGTTGATAATATACAAGCTCTCTTTCCATCTATATATTTTAGCAGATGCGTCTGGAATCACGCATATATGGTAAATTTAAAATAAATTAATAGTATTAATTTATTGATACTAGTAATTTAAACTAAGTATTAATTGTTTTATACTCATACTTCCTGGTGAATTCAGCGGATTTAACGAAAATTTTTAGTCGAGGTATCAAATATCGCTCCCTCTTATATTGTAAAATATTATGTCATGATTACAAAAGTTATGATTTAGCTTGAACATATTGAACTTTGGATCATGGCCTGTCTTGTTCCGGTGTGTGACCACCTCCAGAAATGGAGTCTGGAGAAACTGGAAGTAGCGAGGTCAGACGTGTACTCACAATTAGAGTTATAAGAAAATAAAAACCCTGCTATGAATTCTTCAGCGCTTACTTTGAAAGAAATTGCTGCCTGCAAGATTTTTGCGGTGAAAATATATTAAATTTTTATTGACCGTGTAATATTATTCTCGATATTTTGCAAGGTTACGTCGTTCTAAGTCGTTCTATATTGTCGTTCTACGTTTCTAAAATGTAATTAATATTATTATCTATCAAGTAGTAATTATTCATTTGTTTGATGTAAAATTAAAATATTCCTGCAGCCATTTTATATTAGATCTGTAAGTGCTTCAAAAAATTTTGAACAAAAAAATAATGCAGTTTATGGATTGGCTGTTAGAAGCAACAGAGGTGTGTAACAAAAAATCGATTCCCTCAGCCATTTTCAATCCAAAATGTTTAATGAATATTATAGCTATACGTTTTATGTGGTTTAGAATTGTCTTGCTTCTAATTTCTTATGCTTTTCCCAGTATGAATTTATTTAAATAATTTCAAATAACACTGCGTGAAGACTGGAATTAATTATCATGAAGTTTACCAAAAATTTACATTATCTATGACAACAGGAGGTCCTCTTAACTCAAAAATGGGCTCCATTCTAATCTATTGTTTCCATCTCGAAAAATAAGTTCTCAAGCTATCTATATAATTGCTATCTATGACTGAAAAATATTCGAAAAGCGTTTGCTGTTGCTACGTGTATATACTTTCTTGTACACTTAGCGGCCCAAGTACACGTAGCGATGGATTTCTCGTTTATTATTGGTGGGTTTATTCTAAAAAGCCGAAATTACAGCTGACGTAGTAGTAACTCTTAATTTTTTATAGTAACTCTTAACTTTTATGATAGTACGGCCCAGAACGGGAGGCTCTTCAGCTGAGCATTTGTAAAGGTCGGCCAGAATAAGGCGACTTCAACGCCGCTCAAGTACCGATCTCGAGCGACGTACTTCGTGTAGGATAGTTAGTTTTTTTCGTCTCGAGCGACGTACTTCGTGTAGGATAGTTTGCTTTTTTTTTCGTTCAGTCTATATTTAGACAAAGCGGCTAGAATCTATTGTCATATGGTCTCTTATATTAATAATTTAAATCTAAGATATCAATAATTTCTCCCATGGTGGATTAGTACTTGCAAAGATTTTATTCTATGTGGATTCTATTGCATTAAAAACGAGGCAGTGAATTGTTTCTCGCTCCATGCTCATGATATCTGGTGACCTGTAGCCTTCATAGTTTAAATTATATTCCTGCCATTTACTACTGATATGAATGAAGTAATTTTCAAATTCCTTTTTTGAAGTGAATATTGATATTCGGAATATATTCCTCACGCATGCATCTTTAATTGAATCTTCGTGTTTTTGTATTTATTCCTCATGAGTTTATCTTCAATTAGCTTTTAATTATCATCTTTAGTTCAATTTTTGCCATTGTGCCATGTTGCTTCAAATTCTTCTTGCATATATGGACTGTTTGGTATATATTCATTCATCAAACTTACCAAGTTTTTCTCGCAACCTAAGTTATTTTAGTGTATATTTTAGCCTGTACAGTGCCGCTTTTTTCTGGGGTCTTTTTTTGTCAGGAGTCGGGGAGCGACTCAGTGACCTACTGAAATACTATGTTTTTTTGCTCGACTCTTTGAGGTTCCTAGCTGCCGCCGTTGCTTCTTGCTTTCACAGACTTCAGCTTTCACAGATCTGATGTTACGTCTTAAAGACTGTTGAACAATTATAAGAAATATTCTAGTTTAGAATGATTTATTTTGACAATTGTTTCTTCGTTTTGCTTGTACAGGCAAGGAAAAAGATGTTTGTGACGTTGGATGATTTTTAGTAAAAATATTGTATAAATGCATTGATAATTGCAGGTATGGTTGGTTATGTGATATATGCGGGTATGATTTTTTTATAAATATGCATTAATAATATACAGGAAAGACACGAGGCACAGTCACAAAAGAAAAACCTATAAATAAGTTATGTTTAGTTATTACTGCCATTCATTTCAACAGAAAATTTTACCGTGTTTGAAAATTTCCGAATATTTTCAAGGATAAATGTGTAATAAAAAAATTAACTCGCGGGAAAATTACATTTACAAATGGCTCTTATTTGTCTTAAGATTTTTCCTATCTTGACGTATTCTCCATGAGTGATGAGTATGAGAGTGAATTTTTATACCACCTTTGTATTCATATTCTAGTAGACACTGCATGGCTGGGAAAAAATAAAAGTCTACTGTCTGATTCATCAAAATCATCTCGATTCAAAAACTGCTGTTTTGTTGAGCCCCATCCACCGAAATTATTAAAAATTTGTTTTAAAATATACCCTTAATTCAATCTAGAACTAATGAGTATTTTAACATGCTAATGAATATAATTGCTGATGTCTCATCAGGGAATACTTCCAACATTGTACAAATTACCGGGGTCCTATCTCAAATTAACGTGTTCAACAAACACCGCTTTCTAAAGCAAAGACACAATGAAGACTCATGTGGAGTAGCTGTATCGTTGTCATTTATAATATATTAGTTATTCTTTATAATTTATTACGATAGAGAGATAGCAATTAGGCTCATACTCTGTCTCATCCGCGTCTGTGGTTTATGGCTTAGCGTTGCCCAACATAGACTGACAAATAAATCTTGAAATTATGTGGTACCAAGAGAGAGTAAGTACCCACATTTAGCATGCAAATGCTTGCATTAACGTCGAGTTTAAGATGATAATCCGAGAGCTAGATGGATTTGGTCGGCATTTTATATACCTAGTAGCTAAATTATTCGACCCACATTTAGCATGCAAGTGCTTGCATTAACATAAAGTTTATGATGATAATCCGAGAGATAGATGAATTTGGTCGGCATTTTAGTAGCTAAATTATTCGCTGAATGGCGTTAGAGGAGCGGCACTGCGCTTGCATGAGGTTAGTTAGACGGAGAAAGCTGGTCCGGGTTTGCGACGTCTCGGCTAGACGTGCGCCACTAAAATCGGTGTCACTCAAGCGGCCGGCGCTGCGTGGAAGAAGGTCATGAGACGTAACAACCTCCTGGGCCTGTACTTTTTAAAAAAATTATAAAGATAATTTAAAAAAATTAAAAAGAGATTGTAAGTTCATCAGTCAATCATTGACGGCCTTTCAAGCAAAATCCAGCAATCATAGACAAGAAAATAGAGCGTAAGTACTTACGTTTACTTAGCGAGTTTTGAAAGTACAGCTGAACTGCGGCATACTGATCCTTTTATATCTTAGTTTTATCATCAAATGAAGAGATAAATATTTTTCTGAGGCATAAATCTCAGAGTTGCTCAACGGTTAAGATCATCAAGATTGTAGCTGCGAGTTGGGGGTTCGAAGTTCACAACTGGTTGTAAGATTGATCAGCTCCTGAACTGCTGCTTCCTGATCCTTTTTTTATTGGATCATCCAATAAAGCATTAAACATTTTTCTCAGATATAAATCTAGGATTGGCCGATTGGTTAAAATCATCTAGATTTTAGCAGCGCGTCGAGGGTTCGAAACCCGCTACTAGCTGCGAAAAATTTTGGTCTACATTGTCCGGGTGGAGTGAAAATTGGACAAATTTACATACTGTAAACGGTTATACTTTTTGTATATACGAGCTTCTGCAAACGCCCAACTTCGCACTAAGTGATATAAATAACTACATCATTCGGGTCAACGATGGTATTCTTCAATGTAAACTTTGGATGAGAATTTTTTCCGTTGGAAGCAATGCAAATAACTTAGAATATCTCTCGCCAGGGTACAGCGGTCACTGTACTCCCAGCTATGTAGGGATGGGCAGATGCTCGAAGCTTCCTTGCAAGTATGCCAGCCATGTAACCTGCCAGAACCACTCCTAACATTTGACTTTGAAAACCACTCCTAATTAACAAACATTTGACACTGAAATAACGTTGATTAAAAGTTGTTTCAACGAAATCAACTCGTAATCAACGTCAAGTGCCAATAGCACTGGCGGTCTCTGGTTCAATGCATTTGTGGCGCTACTTTTTTTAACAAAATCAACATATCGCAATACGAGATCTGGTGATCAGTAACGATTCCAAATTACGTTGCACTCAAATTACTTGATTGGAACTGTCCATATGAATCGTACACTACGCTATTTTACCTCATGATTTATCGTACGTTTGCTATTTTACAGCACGATTTACCGTACGTTTGCTATTTTACAGCACGATTTACCGTACGTTTGCTATTTTACAGCGCGATTTACCGTACGTTTGATTTACCGTACGTTTGTTATTTTGCAGCGAGAATTTATCTTATGCTATTTTACATTGCGATTAACCGTACGTTTGCTATTTTACAGGGTGATTTACCGTACGTTTGCTATTTTACAGAGCGATTTACCGTACGTTTGCTATTTTACAGCGATAATTTACCTTATGCTATTTCACAGCGCGATTTACCGTACGTTTGTTATTTTACAGCGCGATTTACCGTATGTTTGCTTTTTACAGCGCGATTTACCGTACGTCTTTCATCACTTCCAACAAGGTCGTCCAGTCTGATTTTTTTAGCCAAGGCTTTGCATTGAGTGAACAACTCAGTGCCCGATACCTGGTAACTTCGTACATACTCAGGGAAATTAGTGACACTTTGCCCAAATAAAGATGATCATTTACCATTCTGACCCAGCTTGGCCCGGTAAAAAAAAGGCTACTTTTTTCTCGGCATGAAATTCTTTCTCGCACTGCATAAGAGCCTGAATAACGGTAACTAATATAACTAATATAACGTAAAAATAATAATTTTATCTTATACTGCGCATGGTTAGAGGTGAGGTATATCAAGAATTATTGAACCTCCATACGACGCCAGCTTTTTTGGAGAATGAACTTCTATCATTTCGCAATGTGTTTTGAACACCGAGCAAATGCTAAAATCTTGCCTATTTCAGCAACCGCTTTACTTTCGTTAGAAATTTGTCGTTTTGATTGAAATTTGTGGACTTTAATTGTTTTGAAATTAAGTGAGGAAACTTCTCCGTTAGAAATAATATTTTTATCCTTTAAAGCAACATTCGAATTTTCTTAATTTTAGTTAAATTAGAATAAGTTCAAGTTTAGTTTTAACCTCAATTTATTGCATGGCTTGCAAGATGGCTGCCGGTTCCTTATGAGAAGTAGAGTTGGGGGAGAGTAAAATATAGAGAGAGAAGAAAAAAATAGAGAGAAGAAAAACTGTAGAGAGCGAGAGAGAGAGAAACATTGCATCTATAGGCCTAAAACTGGCGTAGGCTGGTTTGCTGGACCACCCAAGAGGCTTCTTGTGTCTTGACGCATTCTCGCCGTGCTGCTGTACTGTGGAGCCTTCATATTGTCAGTTGTGCTTAATTTTGTAATTTTGTTCAAAATACTTCTACCCTATCTTGTTTGTTTTCAATGGATTTGTGTGAAACTAATCTAGTCTGAAACTAATCTAATCTAATCTCTCAAGTCTCAACTAATCTCTGAAATTTCCTCAGTGCAGGCATTTGATTGATATTTTTCCGAGCACATCACAAGCATCTTGATAATTATATCACTTCATTCACTGCCAAACCACCTTAATTTTCAAGCATTTATGCCTTCACGCTACCATCATTACCCACACCGTCACCACCATGGTGACAGTTAACCATCACCACCATGGTGACAGTTAACCATCACCACCATGGCTGTCTCTTATACACATCTAGATGTGTATAAGAGACAGGGGTTATAGCTGAGGTTATGAAGGGTTATAGCTGAGGTTATGAAGGGTTATTGCTGAGGTTATGAAGGGTTATTGCTGAGGTTATGAAAGGTTATAGCTGAGGTTATGAAAGGTTATTGCCGAGGTTATGAATAATTATTTCTGATCTACCTTAACCTTAATGAACTTGGGTTAATTATGAACACTTTGGAAAGTTATTATAATAAGTATTGAATAGATTTCAGCATAGCTCCCTACATTGTTCTCTCAGTCGCTATAGGCAACATGCTTCTCTGTCTAACATCTTAACCGCAGTCGGTGTCCGAATTTCGGATGAGAAACATTAGTTGCCACATCAGTATTTCTTGCAGTGGTTGCCTACAGTAGCGTGGTCTGAAGAAAAGTAACTAAGAACGTTCTATGAAGTGATTATTTGCATTATTTTTATTAGAGTTTTTACAGCGATGTTTGTCTTGCGAATTGTATTGATTTATACTTTGTATTGATGTATACCTTGTGTTGATGCGTACTTTGTTTACAGGTAGACCGTGCGGAGGCCGGCTTGTCTGATGGTTCGTGGATTGCATCAAGACTTCAGCTTCCGCGAAGTCCGTCAAGTCTTTTATCTGCATCAAGACTTCAGCTGCCGCGAAGTCCATCAAGTCTTTTATCTGCATCTAGACTTCAGCTTCCGCGAAGTCCATCAAGTCTTTTATCTGCATCAAGACTTCAGCTTCCGCGAAGTCCGTCAAGTCTTTTATCTGCATCAAGGCATCAAGACTTCAGCTGCCGCGAAGTCCATCAAGTCTCTTCATTTCATCAAGACTATGGATATGACTTGCCATCTTAGCTCACCAGCCTCAGTCTTTATATACGAGTATAACAAAGTCATATATAATCAACTATTCTTATTGAAAAATCTTATCTTGAAGAAAGCTTAAAGTTTATTTCCTTGAACGCTTGAAAAACTACATGATTATTCAATTGTTTGTACGTTATTGAATTAGTTAATCGTTTGCATACGTTTCTTTTTAAGTTAATACATGTCATTCACTGAGACTTTTTATGTTGACATCGAAGACTCAATTCATATTTTTATTTATATGTAAGACTCAGTATTTTTCTTAATTATGTGGCGAATTTAACCTTTATGAGATTATTTAGCTTAACTCATTTGTTATCCTCATGTGAGTTGAACTTTTCGGATAGGCGCAATTGTGGCTTCTATACACTCAGAGAAATGTGCAATACTTTGTCTAAATAGCGATTCACCTTTTGCCCTAATGTGGATCGTCCTTACTAAGTTTCATGCAGAAAAAAGCCGTAACAGTGTTACACACAAAAAGGTGTCACTATTTTTGTTAAAATGATCCTTACATTTTTCACCGTATATAGGTAGTGTTTTATAATTTCCATAGTGTTTATATAATTGAAAAAAAATGATTCAGTAATGACAATTCACATATTATTTATAATTGTTGCATAAAGCTTCTCACGATGAAACATACATACATGCACTGGATTTTTAATGAACGAAACCAAAGTCTCTCTCAGTTTAAAATACAGTTGAAAATAGTGGTGTTTTAAAGCTATAAATTCATAGTTCACTCGTACAAATGAGTGAGATCTGTCCAAATACTGATGCACTTTCTTGATCTTGTGTGAGTGCAGCTGAAATCATCCTAATCAATTTTAGCTCGGAAAAAGTAGCAGAAAGTGTGTCAATGTTTGGACAACATGACACATTCATTTATGTGAGAGTAGTTGCTTCTATTAAAGCCTTAATTTTCATGCATAGTTCTTCAAAAGTCGCGTCTTGTTTACAGTGTAGGTTTTAGAAGAGAATACGGTTATCAGTAATAACCTTAATTATTGATTAAGATTAATAGTTCTTTAATTGTAAATAGTTTTTGATTTAAAGCAGAATGCGACTCACATGTGTAGATTTAACCTGGAAATTGTTGTTGCATATCTGATAAGAAACATGGCTAGCTTTTAAAAAATTTAACTCTACGCGCGGAGAAAAGAGCGAGAGTTGTCCAAGTATCGATATTTTTTTGTCATTGTGTTGGTCATTTGGGTACCAGCTACTTGTAGAAAGTGTAGCACTATTTGGACAATATGATCCGTTTTTTTCTGAGTATAGGCTGTCTGGCAATAAGTGGAACTTTAAGGAAGATTTTTAACAATGAAAGTTTTGAGTGTCGCATTGTATCTTTATTTCATGTTTCGCCGTTCAGGTCGGCATTTTCGACAATTTTATAGAAGTTTCCGCCCTTATTTCCTAAATATTTTATTTTTGCTACAAATTTAAATGTATTTATCGGAGAAGCAGAAAATGGCCTCATGTTTATTTCTACTTCATCAAGTTAAGGAAGGTTTCGCGTTGACTTTTTGTGAATAGGAGACTATAAGTTGAGTAAATGTGTCTGGTTAACTCTAAATTTGTCTGGTTAAGAGATCGTCAATTGGCAATAATTTGCGGCCAATGTTCAAGAGGTTTGGACACTTGATGTGTCTGTGACACCAGCCCACTTACCCACTCACTTGGGCATAGTGGCCCACAGTTCAGAGTACCAAGATTGGAGCAGTGAGTTGTGGGTTTGATCCCAGCTACCTGCTAAAGTTCTGTTCGAGGCCGGATGGTTAAGCAGAGCAGAATTGAGGCAGTGAGTTGCGTGTTCGAGAAGGCAACAAGTTGTTAATTATGTTGTGCGATGTTAAAAATCGGCGACATAATCAACCTTGACACCGCTCTTTACTTCGCCACCACTTATGTCATTCGTTGATTTACTTTAGAAAATTTTGTTTTTATTCAGGCTTTGCTTAGAAACTCGTTTCTCGTTGACCGTTTCAGGATTTATTGAATATACCATATGATTTAGCTCATACGCAATGCTCATTCTATTGTATGTGTAAAAAGCAATAACCTGTAGAAGAGGAAGATGGTGAGCCGGAACTGTGTTGTGTTGGAAGTTTGATGGTGAGCCGGAATGTAGCTCATAAGAAGTTTGCAGCATTTGATGTGTAAATAGTGTAGTTATACATGCTATTCTTACTCATACCATGTAATCCATTGAATAATTGAATCTATGGACGCTTTCCGAGCGAAAAATGCCTATTATTAATTCCTTAATACTGAAAATGCATAATGAATACTGATGACATAGAAACAAAAAGTAATAAAAGCAAATGGATTGAAATAAAATAAGATTGCATCGGAAACCAAAATTGTAATGCGCCAGTAACGAACTCAGATTCGGAATTTATTTTGAGGTTTAAAATCTTTGGCCGGAATTTTCCCCTTGCATTTCATTGCTCTGGCAAGAAATGTCCCATATTTGACGTTGTAGATATACCAATATTGAGAGGTATGAGGGTTTCTTACTTCACTATTTTTTATTTACTTCGTCTTCCTTGTTCATTTAGTTGCCAAAAACAATTTGGATTTGCGAGAAGCAATAAAATTATATTTGTGAACTTAAATTCAAGGCAGTGAAGTTATATGGCCCGTTGAATAGTTAAAACGAACTGCCTCATCCTGCAAATCCTAGTTACTAGTGATTAACGAAGCAAAAAATAGAACGTAGGGTAGAAGAAACACTGAATTTCAGAAATTTATTTTAAAAAATCTGTGAAAGATAATAAATATCTCTATATTACGCAGCAGAACCTTTAACAACTACATAAAACGACGAATACAAATCATTTCATTATTTCATGCTCCGTCCATCAACTTTCAAGAATCACACTACGTGGGATGTGATGAATGAGAAAAGATATTAAATGTTTTACAATACTAGTACAATGCCCAGACGTCACTCGAAATAGATGTCCTGAGCTAAGGGCAGGTCCTTGGTGTAGTTGATGGTACAGGCATCACTCAAACTTGATGCCCTGAGCTAAGGGCAGGTCCTTGGTGTAGTTGATGGTACAGGCATCACTCAAACTTGATGCCCTGAGCTAAGGGCAGGTCCTTGGTGTAGTTTATGGTACAGGCATCACTCAAACTTGATGCCCTGAGCTAAGGGCAGGTCCTTGGTGTAGTTGATGGTACAGGCATCACTCAAACTTGATGCCCTGAGCTAAGGGCNCTAAGAGAAGGTTTTCGGGCCCAGCCACTGCAAAAAATTATTATTTCTAAGAGATCTAAGAGTAGGTTTTCGGGCCCAGCCACTGCAAAAAATTATTTCTAATAGATCTAAGAGAAGCTTTTCGGGCCCAGACACTGTAAAAAATAAATATTTCTAAGAGAAATCTAAGAGAATATTTTCGGGCTCAGCAACTGTAAAAAATTATTTCTAAGAGAAATTTAAGAGAAGCCTTTCGAGCCCAGCTATTGCAAAAAAAAAAGTTTTTTTTTTCTTTAGAAAGAAAATAGGAGACGTTCGATCGCAGTAACTCTGAAACACATAAGGTTATTTTTCAAGATGAATATAATTGAGCCTTTTAGGCCCAGCCACTGGAAAAATCATGGGATATTTTATATTATAAATGACATGAAATAAAGAGGGACCTTGAAACTAGTGTTACATTGAAAATGAGACCCAGAATTAACATTACACTCCCTCCTAGCAAATGACGTTGAAACAACGTTGTTTACGATTTGAAGTCGTTGAAACAACACTTATAAAATTAGACACTACGTTAATTACATGTTCATTTCGTCTAAGTAACGTTTCTGCAACGTTATTTCAACATTAGATGCCGGTATGGAGTTAATCACTACGCAGACAAATGACGTTGAAACAACGATAGTTGACGTTGAAGCATTGTTTAGTATTCAACGTTATTTCGACGTTTCATGCCGTTTAAACGTTTATTAACGTCAGTTCAACATCACTAGGTAGAGACCTGGAAGACGTTGCCCAGGTTCTGCGTGAAGAGTGACGATGAGAGCCCCTGTTCCACTTCGTTGTTCCAGACGATGGCGTCGTCTAGGGACGGACAACTGACGAGGTAGACGATGGGGGCGAAGGTCTCCCTGTGGACGATGGGGGAGTCATGGGGCAGACCCGTGACGATGGTGGGCTCCACGTAGTAGCCTCGTCTGTCCATGCGACGACCTCCGATCTCGATTTTGCCTGACGTGCAATGCAAGACTTCGTTCATGAATATGCAAATGAATGGCAAACTTCAACTGTAAACTGAGACGTAGTCTAATATTTTGGTAAATCACATTTAAATTGAACTAAGAAGATGTGGCACAGTTGATACTTCTCCACCAACGCTGCACAGTCTGCACAGCACTGACCACCCAGCTCCTGCACAGTCTGCACAGCCCTCACCCCCCAGCTCCTGCACAGTCTGCACAGCACTCACCCCCCAGCTCCTGCACAGTCTGCACAGCCTCACCCCCCAGCTCCTGCACAGTCTGCACAGCCCTCACTCCCCAGCTCCTGCACAGTCTGCACAGCCCTCACCCCCCAGCTCCTGCACAGTCTGCACAGCCCTCACTCCCCAGCTCCTGCACAGTCTGCACAGCCCTCACCCCCCAGCTCCTGCACAGTCTGCACAGCACTCACCCCCCAGCTCCTGCACAGTCTGCACAGCACTCACCCCCCAGCTCCTGCACAGTCTGCACAGCACTCACCCCCCAGCTCCTGCACAGTCTGCNGCACACATCACACTCAGCGTACACTGTGGTGCACAATAAGCCTGCGGGTTGTGGTGCAGCACACATCACACTCAACGTACACTGTGGTGCACAATGAGCCTGCGGGTTGTGGTGCAGCACACATCACACTCAGCGTACACTGTGGTGCACAATAAGCCTGCGGGTTGTGGTGCAGCACACATCACACTCAGCGTACTGTGGTGCAGCACACATCACACTCAACGTACACTGTGGTGCACAATAAGCCTGCGGGTTGTGGTGCAGCGCTGTCCCGCGGTGCCGGCGCAGGCGAAGAGCGTCGCGCGGACCACCATGTCCACGTCCGCGTCCCGGTCCACCAGGATCGCGTTATTACCGCCCAGCTCCAGGATGTGGCGGCCGAACCGCTCCTGAACCGTCACCCCCACCTGGGGGGGAGTGAACCATGTCAGTAAGGAAGGGGGATGTGGCGCCCGAACCGCTCCTGAACCGTCACCCCCACCTGGGGGGAAGTGAACCATGTCAGTAAAGAGGGGGGATGTGGTAGCCGAACCGCTCCTGAACCGTCACCCCCACCTGGGTGGGAAGTGAACCACGTCAGTAAAGAGGGGGGATGTGGCGGCCGAACCGCTCCTGAACCGTCACCCCCACCTGGGGGGGAGGGGGTGAACCACGTCACTAAGGAGGGGGGGATGTTGCGGCCGAATGGTTCTCCTGAACCGTCACCCCCAACAAAATGCGAAATTATATCTAAAAATTATATATAAATTACACATATTTGGTTAAAAATAATGCCAGTTTTATTGACGACATCTTTCGAGTTTAATCTCTCAAGCTTTCTGATAAGAGGTAGAGAAGCGGGCCGGGCCGCCGCCCGCCCGTACAGTAATAGGGTCAATAAGTCTTAAAATTTATCCAAATGGAGGGTTAGGTAACCAAACATGTTTAAATAAAGGGCTCTACCCTAAATATACAAATTATACATAGCGAAGAAATGTTACTTATAATATATCGTTGGCAACCCCCATGATTGCTGTAATTATATGGCAAATATCGATATGGCTGTTGAAGGACCTGTTTGCCGATGGCGGTGCTGCCGGTGAAGGACACTAGAGGGATCCTCTTGTCCCTGGCGATGGCGGCGCCCACATCAGCGCCCCCACAACACAGCGCCGCCACCGCCCCCGGGACGCCGTTGCGGGTGAGAACCTCCCCCACCACGCGGGTGGTCGCTACCGACACCAGCGGGGTGCTGGGGGCGCCCTTCCAGACGGAGGTGTTGCCGCACACCTGCGGGGAGGGAGGTGGGGTGTGGGGGTGGGGGTGCTGGTGGTTGGAGGAGTGTGTTATAGAGGGTGATGTTATATGTGATGAGGGTGATATAATATGTAATAACGGTAATGTAATATGTAATAATGATAATACAATATCTAATAAAGGTAATATAGTATGTGCTAGAGGGCAATATGCAGTTTAAAAAGAAGCAGACTCTACCCTCAACTCTCAACTAACGAAAGTCGAGGCCGTGCGCATACAAGGATGATCAGGGCATTTTATTTAACCAATCAACATTTCCAGTATTTCAACCCTTCCATTCCCTCAACCCCTGCCGCTGTCTTTTCAACCCCTCAAACCCCCTCTTCCCCACCATTCATGGCAACCCTTCTGTCGACTCATTTTCAACCTTTCCACTTCCTTAACCCTTGTGCGTTAACCCTTGTGTGTTAACCCCTTAACCCCTAACCCTTTCCACTTCCTTAACCCATAAACCCCCAATTGGCAAATTGGGGTTAAATAAACGTAAACCCCCACATAACCTTTGTGCTATTTAACCCATAAAATCCTAATTGTTAAATTGGGGTTTAAATAAATGTAACCCCCCCAAAAACCTTTGTGCTATTTAAGGGGACCGACTACCCTCCGGAAAAACTTCCACAGTTATTATCCGATCATCATGAAACTTAAAATACATACGTAAAGTGTAAAAAAATAAAAATATTTTCTATGAATTTTTCGAAAAAATTGATAGAAAACGAGAAATTCATAGAAAATGGCTAAAAAGGGGTATTTTAGAAAATCTATCTCCTACAAGTATCATCCTACAACATCGAGACACGTATCAGTTTGTAAAGACCATCCCTATCGATTTGAGGAGCACTTTTCTTATTTTCCCCTTAGTTTTTTTATGCGCGTTTTTCCCATTTTTCCTGTACCATTGGAAAGAGCAGAATTTCAGCTTTAAGATGAGCTCAAAAACCGGAAAACGCCAAAATTGAAAATTTTAGGGTAGTCGGTCCCCTTAACCCCAAACCCCTACTTCCACACCAACCATAGCAATGGCGCTGTTCCAACCGAAGACGGCAATGGGGAAGTTAAAGGCGCTGATGATCCCAATGACCCCCATGGGGTTGTACAGCTCCATGAGTGCATGGCCGGGGCGCTCCGAGGGGAACACAGAACCCCCGAGGGTCCTAGATAACCCCACGGCGTAGTCGCAGATGTCTACGTACTCCTGCACCTCCCCAATCCCCTCGGGGAGAATCTTGCCTGCGCGAGGGAGGATATATCCTATATGTCAGGAAAGGATTTACTGGGAATATGGGATTTACAGACGCGATGTAAGTTATGTCGGAAAAGGATTTGCCGAAAACAATTTGGTTTACGTCCGCAAGGTCGGATGCGTTAGAAAATACTGAAAACAATGGATTTGCAAGCGCTATGCAGGCTTGGATATAACGGATATTCTCTCAAATCCGACAGGTGAGACCATAACCAAATTTATATTCCATAGTAAATTATGGAGAATACCTACAAAAATATAAAATAAATTAACCATCTATACTCACAACATTGTGTCGCTAACAAGTAACTTCTTCTATTCCTCAACATGTCCACTCACTCACCATCACCCACCACCATCTAACCCACCCATCACCTCCACCCCCACCATATTGTCATTATCCACCTTTCACAGTTATTATACCTTCATCCCATCCTTGCATTTTACGCCTCCCACTTACCCACTGCTTTTGTTGATGTTTTTTACCGCCAGAATAATTTATGTGTTAGTACTTTGTAATGTTACAGTAATTGTACGTGTGACTAGATCGTCCTCCACCTTATTCCCTCCCAAATCTCTCCCCCCATCCCACCACCCATCTACCCCGGCCCAAAACACCCTTCAAGGGCCACCAGTTTGCCGAGGGGCGTGAGCTTGGCCCTCAGGGCGTCCCCGATCTGCCGGACGATCTCCCCACGTCGGGGGGCCGGGATGTCGGCCCACACCTGTTTAATATTATAACATTAGTATTATTATCAATATTATTATAATCATTATAATTATTGTTAATATTATAAAATTATTTATTTAAAAAGAAAAATTTATTCACAATCAAAGAAAAATTACTGGGTCATGTTGTCCATGTGGTCCGGACATAGGCTAACTGGGTCAGGATGACCCAGTTAGCTTATGCGCAAAAAGTGCATCGCTATTTAGACACAGTTTACCACTCATTTCTTGGAGTGCAGTATTTCGTTATATCGAGAAATTATATCATATCAATATATTTATGCTTAAATTAAAAGAATGAAAAATTGTTCGCAAAATAAGAGTAACATTAGACAAAAGTCTTCAAAATGAACCGTAAGTAAAGGCTCAATATATTTTATAAATTCAACCAGTGGCCCCCAAATGAATTATTTAAATAGCGTGGCAAACATAAAATAAAGAAAAAAAACGACAGAATTTCAAATAAAAATAAAATAAATTAAATGAATTAGATGTTACAATATACAGCACCTGCCATGCCTCCTGGGCAGCAGTCACGGCCGCATCATAGTCGGCCAGATTGCCCTGCACCACGCGCGCTATTGGCCGCTCATTGGCCGGACATAATGACGTCACCGACTGTCACGAAAATATATGAATATTTTTAAAAATAATATTAATAAGGTTCAACAACAGAATGAAGCAATAATATTTGTAAATGTAATTATAATGAGATTTAACATTAAAATGGCATCAAATTTTCTAAATGAAACAATAAGGAAGTTCGAAAGCACTAAAAAAACATTAATCTTGTTAAATATAATTATTAAGATCATTTATCTGGACAAACTGGGTCTAGATGACCCACTCAAGCGCAAAAAGTGCATCGCTATTTAGACAGAGTCAGGCACATTTCTCTTAACTTCATCCAAATTGTTTCTAAAAAAAAATTTCGCTTATAAATCAATAGTAACTAGCTTTGGTACAAATTAATATCAATAATTACATGTTCAGAGGCTTTTTCTTAATTTTTGGCGTTGAAATTTGAACCGCATGCCTTTAAATATTGAATTTTTATAATTTTATTCAATTGAATTATATTTTCTATAGAAATATGGAGTCTTGAAACTATATATTCATAGGAGGTGAACGATGGCACATCGTAATATAGTCGGGCGTCGTAGAGACCAGTTCGGCTCCATCAGTGCGACCAGATTAAACGTAGGCTAAAAGGCACAAAAAACCTATCGTCTTGGACTGCAACCGGTTCACCCCCCGCATCACAATACCGGTTCACCCCCATCACAATACCAGTTTACTCCCCGCTTCACAATAATGGTTCACTCCCCGTATCACAATACCGGTTCACCCTCAATATACAAGCCTCACTATCTACTTCGTTAGTAGTGAACCGGATAAATTTAGTTACTGATGTCACTATGGCCCGGTTTATTAGTTATTTCGTCTTTGAATTTGTTATGCTCATAGAGTGAGAATGCGAAAATTTCAGTGAAGATGACACTCGATGTTGTAGTGTTAGCCATTTTTGCGAGATTTATTTGTAATAAAATTATAATTTACCTCTACCTTGGCAACACCGTTAGAAGTTAACGTCGCGCACACAATTTTTTTGTTGATCATTATCGTTCGGCTGATCCCCGCTGCAAGTTAGTTTAAGCTCTAATAGGTTGCTTGTTATCATTAGAATAATTGTTATATTGTATTATTTCTGTATTCATCTTCAACGACGATCATTTATTAATTATTAGATTTACTCTTCAACAGATACGCACGTTGCCAAGGGTATTATTATTTACACTTTTTTTTCCATCGCTTGATATTTAAATCCGAAGCGCACCGTGTTATTCATTTCCACTGCATTAAAATCTCAGTTCCAGTCTCTTTCATTTTCAATCCTGTCGTTTTACTGTGTGGGTAATGACTGGCTCTTACCCCACAATGTGTTCAAAATTTCCATCTTTAGCGATGATGATAATAGTTGAATTCATTGAAGTAAATACAATAATATTTTATTTTTACTGACGATTGCTGTTGTAAAAACGTTTTAGAATGAAATCTATTCATTTTTATGTTCGATTCATTGTTCATGGTGAAACATGGTTGGGTTGTTGTGTCTACACAACTTAACCCTACAACTACGGTAGGGTTAAAATTTAAAATCCCTGCCTACACTACAACTGCCCTGCCTACACAACGCCTCAGCACATTACGTATCGTAGATGAAAACTAGAAACTTCCATATACCTCAAACAGGCTGTTTTCCGAGTTAACGACGTGATATGTAAGTTTTAACGTTCAAATCATCTTTCCCCCTTTCAAATACTCTTATTTTCAACAAGGTTGAAGATTCATAATTTCGAAGTAATGTTCAACTTATTTTCGGAACATGCGTAATTAACAGGTATATCTAGGTTGACTACAACGAATGAAATGCATGTGAACATAAAATCCGTCGATGGTTCGTCATAATTTAAAATATTACGGGAAAGATAATTTGGGATTAAATGTCAATGAGAATTTACACCCTTCTTACTTGAACCTTCTTTACTTAGAGCCGCACAGTCGGAATATTGTACTTATTAGTCATTATTCATAATGTAAAGCAGTTAGCGACGAGGAGTATATATTATAAACCTAGCCAGCATCACGTTTTAGAAACATACCTGAATCTTGATACCGGTTTGCTTCGATAACTACGTACTTATTTGTGCTTATATTACGAGATCTTACCTCTCCATTGCCAAACCAAGTGCCGTTGTAAACGCCTTTATTTTCTTCCTGAAGACCTAGCTCCTTCAGAAAAGAATATTTAGGGTCATTTATTAGATAATCCGCGGAACTCATGGCTCTAATCGAAGAGCGATGCACAATTTTAACTCGCAGCGCCCGGCACACAGCTGCCACTGGCACGAGTGACGCTAACATGGCTGAGGCCAGCGAACTACTAAATGGCGACACCAGAGGGCGGGCACATAGCATCAAGTTCAGCCTGAAAACTAGAGCTAAAAAAAAAAAGTTCAAGATCCACTTGCCAGTTATGGCTTAGCTGTAGCCTCGAGGAGATTTATTTGTCGTTAAACTAACTGTCGTGAATTTTGTGCTGTAGTGTTCATATGTACACAGTATTTCGTACCGTATTCCATACCAGTAAGTTACTTTGTTCGAGAACCAATGTCCATCGTCAGAACTGGCTTGGCTCTCTCACTATTAAGATATTTTAACTGCGGTTCCCATTCTCTGTAAGAATTTTGTAATGTTTTGTTTCACGTGTATTACTTTGCATTTGGATACCTATATATTTGAATTAATGTCGTTCTATTACATATTGTATATTAGTGTTATTTTGTTTCAGAATGTTGCGTTCTTGTTGATTAAAGCTCTACATGAGTCCCCTCGCTTCTCACTTACAACACTAACTTTGATTTGATTTAAAGCTACATTGCAATGAGGATGGCGCAACTTGAGACTAACAGCACAACGAAATGCATGGCACTTATAACATGCTTTTTTCCAGGGGCTAAATGAGTTCTTTCTGGATAAGGAATATAAATATCTTTAATTATATTTCCACGCACAACTCTGTCGATTCTAAACCAAACAGAATAAAAATGGAAAAAATAATAGCGCTTTGGTATCAGTTGAGGTCGGAATTATGCGATGAGCAGTTAATTTTTTAAAGTCGGCTTCATTTCTATTTTAAGTGCATAATTTGGAACGGTTTTATTGATTTAGGTTAGATAAGTTTATGATAAGTTAAGACATGTTGATAATAAAATGATATTCGTTTGATAACGGCGGTTTATAGAAATTTGAAATATTATATTTATATAGGGAAATATACCTTAATTTAAAGGTCATAAAACTATTTATGATCAACTCCTTTGGACTAGCCAATAGAATAAAAAAAATAATATCACCTTAATATAAAAGCAGCAGTCAATCTTACTCATCAATTCATAAGAATACAATAATAATTCTAATTTGTCCCTTTAGTGCATATTAAATCAGTTTTTTAATAATATATGTAAAAGTTGCAGAGCGTTGACATTTGACAATGCCTGGATTGCTGTACATAGGTGACTTAGTCATCTCTCTTCTTATTTGATGATGTTTACTTCCCAACATTTTAATTTTCCCAGATAAAAAATCGGTTTGACTGTCTAGTCAGTTATATATCATCCGGAATACAACTACCAACAAATGATGAATATTGAAATCCTCTCGAATCGAGTACAATAGAGTTGGTTATTAATAACCTAAGTTTTTCTCGTTGTTTTCGCACCGTGGCTTTGCTGAGGAAAAGACTACTATTTCATGTGCATAAATTGAAAACGAACTAAAATTTTTTTAACTCTCAGGTTGCAGTGATGGATTAACGAAAATGAACAAAATTAAGGTCAAATCACAACTTTTACAATTTTAACCCAGAGCTCCACGTGTTTCCAAATAATTGACTTTATTCCGAATCCGTACCGCCGGAATGCCGGCATTCGATTCCGTTAGCCGATGACATTTGGAATTTGGACGCTGGGGTAGGTGTAGCGTGTAGGAGTCCTTGTCACCGGTCACTAGAGTGACTAGACCCTTGCGTCTCGAAATGAACCGGGACAGACGAAACGAGACGAGAAAATTCTGGGAAAAAAATAACGGGACAGAGGGTAAAATTTGTCGCGGAATAAACGTATAAACCGAGACAAGACTTCTGTCCCGGACTTTAAAACTTGTCACCGTTGAAGACTTGTGTCCCGGTAAATTATGACCAGGGACGAGACAGACAGATTTGGAAACGAGACGAGATTTGTCTTAATTATTTTAGACAAAACAAGTTTTTCGATTACGATACGAATCGTTTCGAAAACATGGGTTGAAGAATGACAAGTTAGCCCTTTATAGTTTATTGCTAATACTAAAGCAAGCATGCTAGTTGCTAGAGCAGGTACAGCAGATGAGCAGAGCGCGGCGGAGCAAAGCATGCTAGAGCAGGTACGTAGAGCAGATGGCGGCAGAGCAAAAATTAGGGTCATACTGCCATAGACAGTTACCAGTTAAATTAAGTTAATAGCAGATTTAGCAAAATTTGTCTGACTGACAATCTGACATGGCAGTTATTTTAGTTATTTAGTGGTCTGACAAACACCGCAAACCTGTGGATGTATGCATGGCTGAGTAGTGAGTATTGAGTCAAAAATGTTACTTATAAGTCTTAACTAAGGCTTTGGCCTTTGATGGCCCTCATGCCATGGGAAATTGGGAACCGTACGAATATGAGTCAAGTTTATTACGCATTCGGAACAAGTTTCGGAGTTCAGGCGCCGTGGAGCGCCTAGGGAGTAGGCTAGGGACGCAGTATCTAGATTAGTCGGCCAATTAGTAGACCACTATGCAGAGGGTGGATGCAGCGTCGGCAATATATGGATTTTTAAGCCCAAAGCGTCGCCGGCCATTTTAAAGATGTGTCGCCGGGTAATTTTTAATGAAAAGCCATTTACGCTGACGCTGAGTAATGACGAACTATTTACAAGCCACGAACTTATTACAAGGTTGCATGCACGTGTTACCCCAAATAACTAATTTCTCCCTAAAAACAGTCCGGTTGTACAGCAAGTGTCAACTGAACAAGTAATAAAGCAGTCTGACTGCTCTAATGCGACCGAAACTACGCAATCGGAAAAATGTTGTTTACATTTTTTGCGGGAACTCATCGCAACTGATTTCCGGACAAGCTTCGCTGCATTGTAATCCATCCAACGTACCAGAAACCTTACTTTTTTTTCTAAATAGTTGGCTGAAGACTGAGAAATATATTAAATGCAAGAATTTCAATCTAAATGTGTCGGCAAGATCTTCTGAAGGCGAAAATTTTGCCGATAATGCGTCGCCGTAGGTCTTTAAATCTTCGTTCACTCTCTGCACAGTGGTTAGTAGACAGTGGAGTGGAGTCCTGGTAAGATATATTCCTAATATTACAAAAGCTAGTATTAGATTATCTCTGGATTCTCTGCCTTTAGTAATTTTGTGCTACGCCTCCAGGAAATCTTCACAATTTCGCAGTTTCCTGAATTGTTATCAAACACTTGGGCTTGTTTAACGTTATTTAGAAAGGATACACATGGATGTTTTGAGTTCTTTTTTGAAGAACAACTATTATATTTTTTCGAACTTAAATTTTGTTGTATTTAATAATGTTGTTGATATATCTTTCCAAACTTTTTTGTTGAAGGAGATTGCTTAAGGCAAGATCGATGAATCTGATTCTGTGATTAAGCTGGAGCCTTGGAGGCAAATCAAAGTCTGTCCAGTCAGCCAATGTCACCAGCTACTGCTAGTATCCACTGTGCAGAGAGTGAACGAAGATTTAAAGACCTACGGCGACGCATTATCGGCAAAATTTTCGCCTTCAGAAGATCTTGCCGACACATTTAGATTGAAATTCTTGCATTTAATATACTTCTCAGTCTTCAGCCAACTATTTAGAAAAAAAAGTAAGGTTTCTGGTACGTTGGATGGATTACGATGCAGCGAAGCTTGTCCGGAAATCAGTTGCGATGAGTTCCCGAAAAAAATGTAAACAACATTTTTTCGATTGCGTTCGCGATTAGAGCTTTCCCGCCATTTTTGGAACCGCAAGTTTACCGCAAGTTTTCATGTCAACCGGAACTCGAACACCACAGCAGAGAGTATTTTATGCAGCTAATGAATTTTGCAAACTTTGCTGGAAGAGAGATTATTGAATTTTAGAAAAAAGCGGGATAATTCAATGAAGGCTGGTGGCAGAGCTGCAATCTTGATACTCTATTGTGATTCGTGCTATGATAACCTACGTAACAATTTTCATGTGATAGTTATAATTTTTGCACATTCAAAGTACACATGACATAACATAATGCACCCAGATTTTGAAACCATTTTTGCTCAAATGAAGCAAAAATAAATGACAGACCATTGACTTATCTTGCAAATATATATATTCATATTATGTATCACATAGCATAATTACGCTTTGTAATTATGCCATATTGACCTAATTTGTATAGTCCATTTACGCGCATTGTTATTAGGTATTGATCGTGTCGATTTTGCCGGCCGGGAGGATGTCGGTAATGTTACTAATGTAGTCCCAACATTGGCATGCAGGATCGTACTGTTGACATACAGGTTCATACCCTACTTGCCGCAACCAGTCCAGTCATTCATTAGAAGGCACCGATGGCACATCTAAAGCCATGTTGCCTTCTTTAGTTCTGTAATTCATGTCCGATTGAATTGTGATCTATGAATGAATATTCATTACTGTGCTGACTCTTAGAACCTGAGTCCTGAGTTGACGCGTTAGCAATCTAGTTAACTCGTATCCAACCACAACACAGTGCGGATACACGTGTACGGTCAGTGTGATTACGTAATTTGCATTGCCGCGCGTCCATATTTAAACTATTTTAGCTTTCTAAAAGTACGGCGCTGTCGGCGCACAGCGCATTTTTTTTTACCGGCATAGTACGGCGCACCGCGCAGGTCGTTAAAATGACAATATAAATTCCCGCGCACCTGGCACATCTTCCTGACCATGGGCTACATGTAGCGGTCGCTACATTTTTGGTAGTGGTAGCGGCGCTACATTTAAGCAATTGTAGCGGTAGCATCCGCTACATTTAGAGCATGTAGCGGTAGTGGCCACTACATTTCAAAGTAGCGCTGTCCAGCTCTGTATAAATGTATGATGGTAAGCCAAAGTTTACACCACTTCAATAATTGATTAGTCTTGTTAAAATGGCTATAAATTCCGGGAAATTTTAAGGTACCTATTTTAACCAGGATGTCTCGTCTTGGTATTGTCCAGGAATTCCAACAGAGGGCTGAAAATTGTCCTGATTTTTATTGCAAACCAGGACAGAGCCTGTTGTCTCGTCTTGTCTCGGATAAAAAAAAAACCAAATGCAGGAGTCTACTGGTCACCTGTCATTAAAAGTGTAGAAATGAAAAATCCTTTCTTTCTTTCTCAACTAAAAATTTTGGGGAAAAAATGCAAAAGTGGATAAAAAAATATCAACCATCATTTCTAGAATTCCATCCATGATCCTATTCCTGGACTCCTCAGTACTGTCCTGGTGTGAAATTATGTAGGCTAGGTAGTGAAAATTTTATTATCTGAATTAAAACTTTTATTTAAATACTTATTTTTCAATTTTTTTGCATGATAGAGGATGATACTATGTATAGAAATAGAATGATGGTTTGTCACAATGACAGTGACAGTCATGTCAGAAAATTTGCAATTGGCAGAGGCATGATAATGTAGTGGCCCTCAGGCTCAAAGCTCAAACTGTGGGGGGGTAGTGGAGGCCACCCAGCCGTGGTGGGTCTTATTTGCTTTCGGAGGGGATGTAAAGTGAATGAAGTGATCATATACACTTATACAGTAACAAAGTACCTAACTTGCCTTTTAAAGGGATATCAACTGAAAGTTATGAAAATTGGCAAATTTAGGGTAAACACAGTATATTCCAACACTGTGGGTAATTCCTACACTTCTCATATATAAACTTATCAGGTAGATTTAGAATCCATTCTATTGCACCCAAATGTCTACTTCCAAAGTTGCCCTGCTATTTTCAGAACCATGATTCCCAGTGATTTCACTAAATGCTTTTTAAAAAATTTAATAGCCATGATACAATTAATTTTTTGAGCCACAAATCTATTTTATAAAACTCGACCTAAAATTTTCTAGTCTCAATCTCATTTGCTAACCTTTAGGTACCACACTAAAGCCTAAATGTGTAGTATTATAAAAAAATATTCAATTGAATTTAAATTAGAACAATTTTTTTTGTCTGAAGTATGTGAATTCACTGTCCAAGCTACTATAGAACTTTCTATGCTGTTAACTTGCCTGTTAATGGATATATCTAAATTTTTTTTTTCAGTTATGTTTTTATATACGTACCTACCACTATATATAGGTAAGATTATTTTGTTCCCATATAGTATCACTTTAGTACTTTATAACTTACAATTTGATTTATGGTTGAGACACATTTCAGTATGATCATAAAGCTTTGAATGTCTGACCAGTCTGTAAAGTATAACATTGCATAAGCCAAAGATGCCAATTCATTAGCTTGAAGACACCAATTAGAGTCCCTTGGCCCCCTCATGGGGACCAAGGGACAATAGCAATTGCTGTTGATCTTCAATTGCACCATTTAAACATTAAAAGTTCACAATGCAGTGATTATCAAAAGGCTTTGCAGCCTTTGTTACCATCCATATGTGCAGGATTATGCAGTTCTGTAGAATCTTAGATTTTCCAGTAGATTAACCATTAAATTTTGAAAACTTTTAATAGTAACCATCATCAGACAAAGAATTGAATGTTGATGTAGTGTGTTGCATCAGTTTAGGAGTACCTAAGGCTTTTTTCAGTACATATTTATGGCTTATCATTCACAACTTGGCCCAGTCAAGGGCCTCCTCGCTGAACAATAATGCACTAAGTCATTTACTTGGCATAAAGAGGGGAATTCTTAACAGAGTTGACTAGAATAGTTCTACCCAGTTGTTCAGTATTGCTTAGACATTTTGAATAGAATCAGATCCCAATGTACTTCCTATCTCATGTTTTAACAAGTGCAAATACACTCTATGCTCACAAATAAATGAATTACCATAGTACCGTAAAATGGGGTTACTTTGACCGGCGGGGTAACTTTGACCACTTTTCGTTTTTTTTAATAAAAACCCCCAAAACTCAAAAACTATTTGACATAGAAAAATTTTGTCAATGGCCATCAAAGGCCTAATACTGAGGCTACGTAACACAATAGAAAGATTTAAAAAGTTTGCATATCTAATAGGTTAAAAGATTAGCGAACGTTCTCTGTCCGGTCTTATTTCTGTGCTCGATAGCACCCACTCGAAGATAAAAATGGGTCATGTTGTCCAAATAGTATCAATGAGTCATGTTATTTAAATAGTATGAATGAGTCATATATGTCCAAATAGTGACATAGGTACTTCAATTCATATAGCACATGCATGTATAGTGAACGGAGGTAGCACTTATGCGCCGTTTTGTTAGGGCAAAGTGAATCAGGATGACACACGAAGAGCAAAAAAGCACATCACTCTATGGACAAAGTTTGACTCATTTCTCTGAGTGGTGGTGCGAAGACAGATAAGACATCCGCTGTACTTGAGTGTTTCATACACTCGAATATATTAAAGTCTCTACGCGGACACATTACCCGTCGTCAATGTTATTCGTAACTAAAGGTCTGGTAACGAGAGTTACATCAGTAGACAAAGGGGTAACCTTTTGTCTACGGATACGTTAACCGTCGTCAATGTTATTCGTACCTACAAACGAAGTTTTAATGAAATGGCTGTGAAATGTGCCGTAGATTTGTATGTTCTACAGCTGCGAATTATTCTTGGTCTCAAATTAATAATATTTCATCATTTTCTATTCCTATCAAATGTACTATTTTCGCTAACCAACATACCATCATCCCACTGCCCATGCACTCATAAAATCACTTGGATCAAACCGTTCTTATTTCTATACAGAATATGCCATTAAGTGCCAAAGAGTTATGCGATTGGGACAATCATTTCTGCACCTCAAGTTACGTGTCAGGTTATAGCTTGAGTGCAGCTGACGTGCAGCTGTTAAAGCAGCTGCAACCTAACAACCAAGATATTAGCCACCTGCACCATCTGAGCCGCTGGTACAACCACTGCCGTGCCATACAACCAACAACCAGCCCGCCTTCACGACGCACGGTTCAACCACGACTTAAGGTAAGCTAGTGTGATGCAGAGCAATTGTGTATTGTTTTCATTTGATTTTGTGTACAATGTACAATTATTGCGTAAGTATTATTTTTCCTAAAATTTTGTACACGGTACAATAATTGTGTAAGTATTGTTTTCCTTTGTTATTTTGTACAATAATTGCTTAAATATTGTTCTCGTAATATTTGGTATTCAATAATTACTCACAGGTCTCGGCTCTGAGAACAAGAATGGTTTTGATATTATGAATTCTTGGATTCGTTGTGTTGGTTCTATTCCCAGTTCATAACGAACGCATGTCTGTAGTTTTTTGCCTTACTTCGTCATACTTATTAAGGGAAAAATCGGTAATTATTTATAAAATTTGTTCATAAAAATACATGTGCCAAAATGTGCAAATAATGAGGCGCTTGAACCGTGAAGATTCACCGTCCACCAAAATATCGATTTATTCTTCCTTTATTTGGAAGAGTATATAGACTGATAGATTAAATCGTAGACTGACGAAGAAAATAATTGAAAGAAGTGCTAACAAAACTCCAAGTAGAATGAGTAAGACTTAGTCTAAGGTAAGATTTTTTTCTGCTCTGCTGTCGGTCATCCTGACCCAGTTTGGGCGCACAATAGCGCGTATCACTGCAGAGATAAGATAGTGCATCATCATTTGGACATATGATACAATCGTTACTCTGAGTGAAAGTTTTCATTCGTAACGAAGACATCTTAGGTTCTATATTCAAATGTTAGTTTATGCGTGATAAGGAACGAACGGCACGTTTTCATTCGTAACGAAGACATCTTAGGTTCTATATTCAAATGTTAGTTTATGCGTGATAAGGAACGAACGAACCGCGCCCTCCTGTGGAGTATATAAGAGCGTGACGCACGCCCCACACACGGCAGTCGTGCGCTGCTGGCCGTGTGGGCCGCATGCGTGTCGTGTGTGGGGGTCCCTGCCCTTGGCGCTTGCAGATAGGCTATCAGTGCCGTATCTGTTCATTTAGACGCTGGTTTAAAATTTTTAAATACAATTTAGGAAATTTTGTGAAGCAATAATCTGGCATTTAGTATTTGAAACAATTTGTTGTAAGATGTATTTAATTAGCCGCAATTTAATTAGGCTATGTTTATCGTAATTATCATCAGTAGAGGATAAATTATAATTGACATCCTAAATATTAATGGTATTAGGTAATTAATATGTTGTAATTATTACTGGTACAGGATAAATCATCGCTGATTATTTTCATTTTTACTGGTATCAGACCATCTCCTTATACATATAATATAATGCTACGTATAATATAATGCTACGTATACGCATAATATAATGCTACGTATAATATCATGCTACGTATAATATGATGCTACATATAATATAATGCTAAATTTGTCTTCGTCTTTCAGAGCATTTTATTAATAAAGCAAACAGGATGTCGGACTCGGATTCGGTAAGCATGAGTGTTATTTATTTGAATATTTACGAGTGTTATTTGAGTGTTATTTATTTGAATATTTACGACATTGTCTTTGAATATTAGCGATATTATCTTTTAATATTAGTGATATTATATTAGAATAATAGCGATATTACATTCGAATATTAGTGATATTACATTCGAATATTAGTGATATTACATTCGAATATTAGTGATATTATATTCGAATATTAGCGATATTCTGTTCATATATTAGCGATATTATTAGAGTCATTCTTCGTGTCCGGTACAAAAATGAAAAATACTGAACGGTGATGCAATCTGCCCCCACATCGCGACGTTGGTTCATCCTACACTCAGAGTGATGAATGTCTCATATTGTTCAAATAATGGCACCGTATCTGCATGTAGCGTTGACTTTTGCTTAGTCACAACTATGTCAGGATGACCTACACAAGACCAAAGAGTGCATCGCTATTTGGACAATGGCCCTTCATTTTCTCCGAGTGTATCAAAACCCACCTTCTGTCAGAAATTGTATGGCTATGTGTGATAGATTCACCGAAGTGTACATTGATGGCAGAATTATTTAATTGTTATTTATTCATTTATTTAGTTCGTTCGTTCGTTGAAAAGTGTGAGCCTCGTGAAGATTTTTGTTGCATCATTTTACACTCAGGGAAATGAGTGAGACATTATCAACTTAGTGATGCACATTGTGTCCTGATGTGGATCCTCTTGGCCCAATTTTGCCCGGCAAAAGAGTGTATCAGTGCTACGTGCAGAAAGTGCGTCACTATTGGGACACTATGACCTATTTACTTATCTAAGTGATATGGTATGGATCATCGGCTTTCACATTGAGGAATATTTATAAAATTAATTTAATTTTTAAAAATTTCAGTAACATTAACACCGCTTGGTTCTGCTTCACTTTTTTGCTGAGAGTAAAAAATTTTTCACTTGGTAATTGAGTGTAGATTTTCATTCCAGCAAATATTCATTTAAACCAGTGGACTTGTCTTACATTCTATAGGGAGTCAAGAGGCGCGTTTTAAAAACTAAGTTATAGTTATCGCCTCTAATTAGTTCGATCGTCAGAACATATTTTTTAAGTCTAGAATGTATGAAATTAGCAGTAACTTGCATGATATATACGTCGTGGCCAGCCTTCTCCTTGAGCACTTCCACTTCAAGATTAGCTTCACTTCATTGATAAACTTTTAATGGTAAAATCTCATTTGTATCATAACGTATTTTTTATAACGGCCACGTTTCATTCCCTGTTCAATGATAACATTTTCGTTTCTAATCTCACGTGAGTTTATCCCTGATAAGCGACTCTGGCACGAACCGCACCTGTGCGAGGAATAGATAAGATTATTTATTTATTAAGAGCCGGATTATCGAAGTAAGAACATTGTTATTTATTTCTTAAAAGCCGGATTATCAAAGTAAGTATATCGTTATTTATTTCTTATAAGCAGGACTATCAAATTAAGAACATCGTTATTTATTTATTAAAAGCCGGGTTATCAGAGTAAGAAAATCGTTATTTATTCATTAATAGCCGGAATAGCACGTGCAAATTCTAATAGCCGGATTATATAACTTTAGAATTTGCACGTGACACATAGTCACATGAGAGCAGTGCATCAAAGTGCATCCATAATTGGACAAATCACATTAATTTCTTTAAGTGGTGCGCACTCGGTAGTCGTGCTGTGCTTGCCGTCCACTTGACGCTTGCAGATAAGCTATCAGCGTCGTGTATGATAGTGAACGTGTCGCCCGGTTGCAAAATTTTTAATTAAGAGGTGCTTTAGGAACTTTTATTAAGAGGTGTTCTAGGAAATTTGATGAATCACCGGCCGGCTGATGATTATTTGCAACCATTTAGTGCAAGTTTCGTAAGCCCGTATTTTGTGTGTATAATTCAGAATAATCATCAGTGTGGGGCGAATTAATTATGTCATAATTATTATTGATGTGCGGTGAATTATTATAAATATATTGTAATTTTTTATCGGTGCAGGATAACCCATTATTGATTATTGTACTGTTTACTGTTATCAGATAGATTCCTTATAAATGAAAAGAATTTTAGATTCACCTTCTTTGGCTGGAAAACTATTTGTGAATATGTTCTTCTNGATTAGCGGTGTCATCGTTGGAGATTATGCCATTAGGCCTAACGCCGATGCTGAACATCTCAGAATCTGTCTCTTATACACATCTAGATGTGTATAAGAGACAGTGCTAATAATCACCACTAATGCTAATAATCACCGCTAATGCTAATAATCACCACTAATGCTAATAATCACCACCAATGCTAATAATCACCACTAATAATAATAATCACCACTAATGTATGTTCCGCAGAGAAGTTCGGCAGCAGCGCGCTGACCCCAGACCTGGTGCGCAGGCTGGAGGCAGCAACAGGCAAGCCTGCGCACCACTTCCTCAAGCGCGGCATCTTCTTCTCGCACCGCGAGCTCGATAGGTAACTCTACACTATTATTTTTATTAATATCAAGTTTTATATCTAATTGCTGGTATCCCAGTATTTTACTTATAGTACAATATTTTGTAGTGATGGTCTCATTAAGTTTATTTATAATATGTTTTGTATTGATATTCCCATTGGTTTTACTTATAATATGATATTTTGTATTCATAATCTCACTGATTTTACATATATTATAATATTTTCCATTCAAAGTATCATTAATTTTACATATAATATAGTATTTTGTATTGATAGTCTCATTAACTTCACTTGCATTATAATGTTTCTTATTGATTGTCTCATTAATTTTACTTGCAATATAATATTTTGTATTGACAGTCTCATTCATTATACTTATAATATAATATTTTTTATTAATAGTCTCATTAATTTTACTTATAATATTAGTATTATATTTATCATATAATATTTTGTATTGATAATTTCATTCATTTTACTCATAATATAATATTTTGTATTGATAGTCTCGTTCATTTTCATTTTACTTATAATATAATATTTTGAATTGATAGTCTCATTAATTTTACTTATAATATAATATTTTGTATTCATAGTCTCAATAATTTGACTTATGTAATATTTATAATATAATATTTTTAATTGATATTGTCATTAATTTGCCTTATAATATAATATTTTATATTCATAGTTTCATTAATTTTACTTTTAATATAATAATTCGTATTATTCTTATAATATAATATTTTGTATTGATATTGTCATTAATTTGCCTTGTACACCAGGATCTTGACGCTGGTGGAGCAGGGCAAGAGCTTCTACCTGTACACGGGACGCGGGCCCTCCTCCGACGCCATGCACCTGGGACATCTGGTGCCCTTCCTCATGACCAAGTGGGTCACGTTTGTTGGTCACGTGGTGATCATGACCAAGTGGGTCACGTGGTGATCATGACCAAGTGGGTCACGTGGTGGTCATGACCAAGTGGGTCACGTGGTGATCATGACCAAGTGGGTCACGTGGTGATCATGACCAAGTGGGTTACCTGCGTTACAAATGACTAAGTTGGTCATGTGCTAGTGCTCGTTGCCACCTCTACATTATTAACAGTCGCTGTTAATTCCCAAGAATCCAAATGCCAATAAATGTGGACGTAATATACCACTTAGGGTACAATGAGTCAAGTAATGAACGTCGTGACGATGGTGTGTGTGGTGGCGGTAAGACGTTAGTCAACGTCGTGACGATGGCTTGGTATGTGCAGTTGGTTACAAGACGTTAGTACACGTCGTGACGATGGTGTGTGTGGTTGTGTGTACACGTCGTGACGATGGCTTGGTATGTGCAGATTGCTACAAGACGTTAGTACACGTCGTGACGATGGCTTGGTATGTGCAGATGGCTACAAGACGTTAGTACACGTCGTGACGATGGCTTGGTATGTGCAGGTGTTTACAAGACGTTAGTACACGTCGTGATGATGGCTTGGTATGTACAGGTGGCTGCAAGACGTGTTCGACGTGCCCCTGGTCATCCAGCTGACTGACGATGAGAAGTTCCTGTGGAAGGACCTGACGCTGGACCAGTGTCATCAGATGGCCTACGACAACGCTAAGGACATCATCGCTATTGGCTTCGATGTCAACAAAACATTCATCTTCTCTGATCTCGACTACATGGCTCAGTGCAGCGAGTTCTACAGGTGAGTAATCTAAGCTCATTTAATGAGATTTTTATACCTGTGGTTTGGGCTCCAAAGGCCAAGGGTCAATATGCTTATGTTCAAAAAGCCTGGGCTTAAAAGGCCTGGGTTCAAAATGCTTGTGCTCAACAGGCCTGGGCTCAAGAGTCTTGGGCTCAGATGGCCTGTCCTCATTAGGCCTGGGCTCATTAGGCCTGGGCTCAAAAGGCCTGGACTCAGTAAGCCTGCGCTCAAAAGGCCTGGGCTCAGAAAGCCTGGGTTAGATTCCCAGCTTGGAGGATGATTTTCTATCGGCGTACCAGCGTTGCTGCGGCCTAGCCAACAAGGGGCCGTACTTACAGAACTAGTTACTAATTTCCTAGCTAACTCAGCAGCCGCAGACAAGAGCTTGGCTGCTACGTGTACTTCAGCGTGTTTTGATGGTGCGGTATCTTAACGAAAGATAAGACCGCAATATAGGAGTTGAAATATTTTTCTTCGTGAATTTCAACAACATTTCTTTGCGCTGCATTGTTTATAAGCAAGTTACTAGACGAAGTTTCTTCTACCTGATATGAAGCTATAAATGACTTGTAGAAGTTTATTTCTTCGGTGTGCGGTTGTTCAAAATAGTTCTTATTTGATCGTGATGAATAAGTTTACAGATGGTGGTATGTGACCAAGTGGTACTCTAATGCTAATAAGTGGTACTCTAAACTTACGCCTGCTCCTTATTAGAAAAAGAAAGCAAGAATATAACCGTAATGTTTTGCAATTATATTGATAATTGTATCTGATCATAAAAACCTGTTCTCGGTTATTTATACTTGTATTCCAGTAAAAATAGTACCACCAAATTTAGGTAATTTTTTTTAATGATATTGATGTTTGTATCTGATATTAAGCACCGGTTCTCGGTTATTCATACTTGTATTCCATTAAAAATAGCACAAACACATTTAGATGTTTTTTAATGATATCAATATAATATAATTCTATAATATAATGTTTAATATACGATAATATAATATTTGCACGTGCCCAGGAACGTGCTCCGCGTGCACAAGCACGTCACGTATAACCAGATGCGCGCGATCTTCGGGTTCGACGGGTCAAGCAACACGGGCCGCATCATGTTCCCGCCCGTGCAGGCTGTCCCCGCCTTCAGTAGCTCCTTCCCCTCCATCTTCGGCACCCGGGAGGACGTGCCCTGCCTCATCCCTTGCGCTATTGACCAGGTGACATACTTATGGGGCATGCACTTAGGAATGCTGTCCAAATTATGACACAATTTCTTACCTATAGGACGAGTAGAGAACAGACGTAGCACTGATACGCTCCCTTGCCTAGCCAAACTGTGTCCGTATGACACACACATGGGACCTAAGTGTATCGCTAGTTGGACACAGCGACATTCGTTCTCTAAGTGTAGGTAGGAGAGTAGAGCTGGGCATGAGTTTTTTTTTTCTCGGAGATTCTCGGAAAATGTCGGAGATTCTCCAGACAACCAAGGGGTAACAATTTGTCTATTAATCACACGTACGTAGCGGCCTTAGTACAAGTAGCATGCTAAGTACCGCAGCGGCTGATTCATCACCAGCAATTGGTGGGTTTAGCTTGAAATGCCGTCAGTGATTGGCTAACGGAGTTACGTACTCGTAACTATTTTTGTTTGTACTGCTACTGAACTTTACGCACTTAGTTCGACTTGTGTTTTCCCAGGATCCATATTTCCGGATGACGCGGGACGTCGCCCCGCGCTTGGGGCTGCAGAAGCCGTCGCTGCTGCACTCGATATTCTTCCCCGCCCTGCAGGGCGCCATGTCCAAGATGAGCGCCTCTGACCCCAACTCCTCCATCTTCCTCACCGACACCCAGGCTCAGATCAAGAAAAAGGTCTTGATACTCATCAGGTTTAATAGTTTAATCATTGATCATGACAAAATTTCTCTCCGTTGATAGTTCGAAAAGTTCAGCTCACCTCCCCAACATTCAGGTCCAGGTCACACCGACACCCAGGCTCAGATCAAGAAAAAGGTCTTGATGCTCATCAGGTTTAAATGATTGAATCATTGATCATGACAAAATTTCTTTCCGTCGATAGTTCGAAAAATTCCGGTTACCTCCTCAACATTCAGGTTAGGTCAAGAAAAAGTTCTTTACATGCACCAATTTCATGTAACTATCATTTTTCGTGAGACAATAGGTGCTCTTGATACTGTGGAAAATTCTGCTCTTCTCACCAACACTCAGGTCAAGATAAAAAAATATCAGTTTTCACTGCAGTGAGTGACAGAGAGTGCATTTTCTCAGAATCGACGAAAACGTGAAGTCGCGGACAGACGGATGGACGGACGGACATGGCGAGCACAATAGTGCATTTTTTCATAAATGAGAAAATGCGCTAAAAAGGGCCATGACCCAAATTCTTGCTTATTTCAGATCAACAAGTACGCGTTCTCCGGTGGTCGGGACACGGTTGAAGAGCACCGCTCGCTGGGGGCGGACGTTGAGGTGGACGTGTCGTGTATGTACTTGAGGTTCTTCGAGGACGATGACCAGAAATACGAGGAGACCATCGACAAATATTCCAGGGGCGAACTCCTCACTGGCGAGGTCAAGGCGCACCTCATTGATGTGAGTTCATATAGACTCTATTGAGGTGTTGCTATTGTTAAAATTATTATCTATCATTCTCAATTGTGTCCGGTATAAGATCTCTGTTGGTAAGCTTGTTAACTTAATCATGGTCAATCGTTGCTATGAGTTCAGACGGATTTTCTTGCGCTGTTGCTTCTGGCAAATATATTTTCTGTGTTATGCTAAAGACTGTAGCGTGAAAACTCCTGATGTTTCAATTCACTGACAATTGAAGGTTTGTATGACATTTGTTACTTTCATTATTGCAGAAAATTGGCAACGTCGTGGAATTTTTGAATGCAATATTAGTTTAATATTTGTTAGAATTTGTATGATGTTAAACATTCATATCACAAAGGAATTGTTGAATATAAGGTAGATCTTATTGAGATGAAATTTATCTCAACACAGACTTTAGCCCTTAAGAGGCTGCAATCAGAGGGCTCAGCACTGTTTTTTTTACCATTCAAGTGGCAAATTGGCTTCTTGAATTTGTACCTATAACTTCCACGCTTGGTTGAAATATAACTTTTTGGTCCAACAGGTCCTTCAGAAGCTGGTGCTCGATCATCAGGAGAGACGCAAGCTTGTGACCGATGCAGACCGTGAGCTTTTCATGACGCCCAGGCCGCTCAACTTCAGACCTGATGCTTTGAAGTCCAAGCAAGATAAATCGACCGTTAATGCCTCCTAACGCCCTTAACATCGTAGTGTTTTTGTCTATGACGGTTTTCAGCGGAGATTCTGTTCAAAGTCGGTCAAAACAGCTTAGGAAAGCTGTCACCTCCTAATGGTCATAACATCGTATTTTTTTCTATTGGCAGTCTTCAGCGGAGATTCTGTTCAAAGTCGGTCAAAATAGCTTAGGAAAGCTGTCACCTCCTAATGGTCTCAACATCGTATTTTTTTCTATGGCGATCTTCAGCGGAGATTCTGTTAAGTCGGTCAAAACAGCTTAAGAAAGCTGCTGCCTCCTAACGATCTTAATAAAGTAGTGTTTTTTTCCATAATGGTCTTGAGCTGAGATTAATTCTGCCAAGCCGCTAAGGGAAACTGTTGAATGAAATGAAACTGTATGATATCCTCGTATTTCAAGCGTTATTGGGCGACGTTTGAGCCTCTGCTATTCATGTTCTTTACTTGATCACTTAATTTTTTCTACAGATTTTCTGATTGATAATGGATAATAATATTAGAGTGATTGTGGTCTATGTTTTTCATCACATCAGTTGGGGAGAATTTTGTATATTTCAGAAAGAACATGGAGAAGTAATGAAGTATTTTTTGCGTTATTTTGTGATAATGCTAGGTTACATAAAATATTAATACGGTTTTCATCAAGTATTTGATAAATTGTACTTGCCAGCGGTTTTGGTGTTTTGATGTCTTGAATTTGTTAATTCCACTGATTCCTTTTAGGTTTTTACTTACTGGCCGCTTTCCATGACCAGCTGACGCTATCGTCCGTGTGAAGATAGCGCCGCTTTCCACGTCGTCTGTCTTGAAGTTTATGAGGGTTCAACATAACTTGATGAAGTTGTATGACAGTGTTTTATTTTCTCAATAAGTCTTCTTATGTGATGACCTTGAATTTTTATCTGTTACAGCCAGGGTATTGATTGCTTTTTTCACATAAACTGAGAATTATTGATTTATTTTTCTTCAGCCGCTCATGATATTATGGATTTGACAATTTAGGGATAACAAAGTATTATGACACGCCACGACAAAGGTCATGGCTAGAATCGTATAGTATTAACAGGGTTGTGATCGTAAATCTGGATTCATTTTCAGTTGAGAAGCGAAATACGATATTATTCATGCATATCTGATACGTTTTAATTTAATTTAGCACAGCACCTGCTGCTTCTCTGAATTATAAATTAGGAATTGTTTGGTAGGAAATAATTTTCTCCATTTCGCGAACGAGGCCATGTGCAATAAACACCGTAATTTGGTAGTTAATCTTTAGAGAAAAACTAAATAATGGTAAAAATTTACTATTCAGACTCATTTGGAATGTTCTGACGACAGCGGAGAGAAATTTAGCGATTACTGAAATTGAAACTCCTACTGAAATACCGATACAATTAATGTGAATTTCGATGATGAGGATTAGCGGTGTCATCGTTGGAGATTATGCCATTAGGCCTAACGCCGATGCTGAACATCTCAGAATTTTCACAGCGATCTACGGGTCTCGGAACACGCAACTCACTGCTCCAATATCTACCGCGCTTAATCGACTTTTCACCTCGTCGGTTTTGACCAGAACTGTCGCAGGAAGTAGGGATCAAACCCGCAAATCAATGCGAAGGGAGGGACCTTTCCGGCAGACAGGAAAGAAGCTCAAGTGACACCATTGTTGCAGAGAGTGTTCGACTAGGACACCACCATCGGCAACAGGCCATGGGCCTATTTCTTCAGCGCCGACACTTCTATTCTATTCTATTGTTCGAAAAAGGTGACAAAAGCTGCCCGGGCAACTATCGCCCTTTCAGTTTGACAAGTGTCGTTTGCAAGTTAATGGAATCTGTTGTGAGGGATCGATTGATAGATCATTTGACTGCTAATAATCTCGTATCAGACTGTCAACATGGCTTTATTGCCGGGAGATCCTGCACCACTAAACTTTTGTCTACTCTGAACGAATGGACCCGCCTGCTGGACGAAAGGGAGGGGACCTCGATTTTGCCAAGGCATTTGACAGTGTCCCACATGAGCGGCTGTTGCGTAAATTGAAGTCTTTGAGAATTGAGAGTAATGTACTCAAATGGAACAGAGATTTTCTAGTAGGGAGGCGACAACGTGTCAGTATTAATTGGTCCGTATCAGATAGGACTTCAGTGCACAGCGGCGTGCCACAAGGAAGCGTTCTCGGGCCTATTTTATTCGTTGCGTTTATAAACGATCTGCCAGAAGCTGTGTCTAGCGTTTGCTCGATGTATGTTGACGACACAAAAATTTATAATGCAGTGAAGAATGCGTCGCAAAAAGTACAGTTGTAAGGTGATCTTCACAGGCTGGTTGACTGGGCTGATAAGTGGCAGTTGCGTTTTAACGCTGACAAATGGAAAGTTGTCCACCTTGGCAAGAATAATGAACAGCAAGATTAAAGTATGAGAAGACACGGCTGCAACGACAGAGTGATGATGTCGAAGTCGACAATTGAAAAAGATTTAGGAGTTAGTATCGACAATGAGTTGAAATTTTCCAAGCATATTGAAGGTCAAGTTAACAAAGCCAATAAACGACTTGGACTGATCAGACGCTATTTCGAGTTCCTAGATGCAGAAGCGATGAAGCAGTTGTTTGTTGCTGTCATGCGCCTGAACCTTTTGGAAACGTGTGGTCACCGAAATTTGAAGAGGACAAAAAGTTAATGGATAGTGTTCAAAGACTCGCAACAAGGATAATTCAGAGCTTGAAAAACAAGTCCTATGAGGAAAGAATAAAGATTATGAAGCTTCCAAGCCTAAGGTATCGACGTCTGCGTGGGGACCTCATTGAAGCATATTAGTATACTCATGGTTTATACAAGGTCCCAGAAGGATTACTAGAATTTGAAACAAGAACCAACACCAGGGGCCACGGCTATAAACTAAAAAAACTGCGTTGCAACACATCCATGCGACAACATTTCTTTTCGCTTCGAGTCACCGACATGTGGAACAGTTTCCCTGATAGCATCGTTGGCGCTCCGAGTATGAACTCCTTCAAGAACAGACTAGACGAAGCTATGCAGGAGCATATGTTCAGTCTTAAAATGCCTAGCAAATTACGGACCAGGCAATAAGTCCAGACGAAGCAATGCAGGAGCATATGTTCAGTCTTAAAATGCCTAGCAAATTACGGACCAGGCAACAAGTCCAGCAGCTATATCAATAAATCGTCAGTTAGGGAAAGATCGGGTTCCGAAGGCCGGATCCCTTGTGAATCAAGTCAAGAAAAGTTCATGAATCGACAACAGGCCATGGACATATTTCTTCAATGCCGACACTTCTATTTAGTATTCTATTCCAATGCTTAATTTGCTACTCGGAATTTTTAAACACTGGGCCTTGAGCATCAAAAAACATTTGCAGAATGGCTTGCTGGTTTATACATAGTTGTAAGAATTTTAAATGTTATTTTGATTTCGTAAAGCTTAAGTACCTCGAGCATTCTTAATTTACATTACGCATTTTTTTTTGTTCTAAAAACGACCTCACAGCTATGTATCGCGATGTGATGTGCTATCAAACTATAGTGGAACAAACACGCCACCGTGCGACGAAATCTAGTTAATCGACTTCGACTGTAGTTTGACAGATGCTGGCTGAGTCAGTCGTGCACTGAAGTTTCGGCAGCTGTGTAGACTAGTACTAGAATAGAACTAAATTGTGTAATCGTGAGTGCCTCTATAAGATAATTTTGCCTTCTACTAACCGTCCTTCGCATTAAAATCCAAGAATGGATACCAAAACTGTCTCTGGTGAGTATTATATCGATGTTTAACGAATAACGGTTTACCTATGTTGTAAATTTTTGTTCGAGTGAAGCCGGGTCACGGACTTGCAAGTTGCAACCTCAGAGTCAGAGGCGTTCGTTTTGATGTTTATCAGTTCTACCGTCTACCTTTCTGAGCTTTCTCCTCTTAGTTATTTTGCCTAAATTGCCATGCTTGCTTCAAATTAATTTTTTTATTATGAGTTTTATTTTTTTCAACCTGTACTGTATATAGGCTATTGTGACAAACCAGCGATTTTTTAGAATCGGTTCATTTTTAATTTCCTCATTTACCCAAGATTTAAACCAATTTCTTATGTATGATGATGCTGGTATCCAGGATATTTTACTGGTCTACTTATAGGACTCAAAAATGATCTTGAGTGAGAGTGAGACTGTGAGAGACTAAAAAACTCTCTGCTTTGCCATTATGATTATAGGCCTCTTGACTGCTGTAATTTAGGTGTGGAGAAAATGATTAGGCTACTAGCTATTTCATCATCATTGTCACATCATTCACATGTATTTTAGAAAATTATGCTAAAATATACTCTTTTCTTACATGCCAGAAAAGAAATTGGGTAGGGTAAACGCGGTATATTCCGACACTTCAAGGATGTAGCAAAAACTGAATGGCTATAAAAAATACACTGTATGCGCAACTCGAGTTCCGTTTGCTTTACGTCACTCTCAAAACACCGCACTACGTGCCAGCAACAATGAAATGTCACAAAATGTTGCCATATTTATTTAAAAGCCTTTAGAATGCAAACATACCAAATCCATAATCCATATATTCCAACACTGTGTGTGACTAAATTCAGCATTTTGTGAGACTAATTCCGACCGCGCTTCAAACTACTAATTTGTAATGCTGACACTCTTGTGTAGTTGTGTTGGAATTCCGATTGCTGTGTGAGCTGTATTGGAATACGACACAGCTTGGAATTAGAACACTATTGAATATTGAACACTACTTAATTATGCTTTTAATTAAGAGCTATTAAGCTTTTAACTAAGAAAATTTTAATTTTTGCACACAGCTTGGAACAAGCTGTGTGTGTCTAATGCCAAGCTGTGTTGGAATTAGTTTTTATGTGTCTAAAACCGTCTCTTAACTTAATCATCTATTAATTTTTTTACCACTTGAAATCAGCAAATACAAGTATACTAAAAGGATTCCTAATATATTCACAGACATATTTAAAAGTCTCAAACCATAATATTCTTTCTACATGAACAGTTTATCACTATTTGGTAGAGTAAGGTCAACTATCAACTTTGACACATTTTTTGGTGTTCTCACTGGTGACGCGCACTGTCTCTCTTTGGATCTCAACATTTTCCCGCCAGACGGCCCAGACCTAGTGTTTTGGCAATAGTATGGTGCGCAAAAGTATGATGTCACTATTTCAACCATCAACAAATGCATGGAACTAAGAAAAAGCTTAATATAAATGTAAAAAGTCAAGAAGTGTTGGAATTACCCACAATGTCGGAATATACCGCGTTTACCCTAGCCCAAGGGCAATAGAAACTGGTGGAGTTGGACTTGGGATTGCATTTTTATCTTGTTCATGGGTTATTTTTTGCCCAATTTTACAGACTGATTGAAACCCAAAAGTAGTTTGAATACAAACATACTAGTGATAGGCCTAGTACATACTGACCCCTAATACACTGCCAAGAAACACAGATGTTGCAAGGGTACTGGTTTGAGCTGCACCACAAAGCTGACAACCAGCTGCAGTAATCTGGAGTACAAGCCCTAATAAACTGCCAAGAGACACAGTGGACAGCACGGGCACAGGTTTGAGCTGCACCACATTGCCACAATGCTGACAACCAGCTGCATTAATTGGGGTAAAACTAAAAACACAAAGGTGGGATGCAGGGATGCCCCAAAAGCACAACTATTGATGGGTACAAGCCCTCAATAAGCCACTGACAATTTACTGAAGCACAGAGTTTATTAGCCCTTACAATAAGAGGGTGCATAAAGTTTTATTATGCAAGTTTGATTGAAGACCAGAGCATGCTTTTTATTAACAATCTTCTTGTTCGCTTTTTCAATGAGTCGAACCAAATTTCTTGCTGGCGTCGGGAGATCGAAAAGCAGGTTTCCGAATGACATTTTAATAGTTTGCGACGTTTCGAAAATACAATTTTCATTATCAAGCTGGTGAAGGTTTTACAACACTTGAAATTCAATTTGGAAATGACAGAAGTACATATGAATGGTATAGTGGATACAATAAAATAAATAATGTGGATACAACAAAATATAAACTTAAAATTACTCTGAAAATAATTTCAGCGTCCGGACGAATCCAGTAGTTTGGAGGTTGATAGCCGGAGACTCGCTCTTGATAATGAGAGCCTCAGCTATCGTCAATCTCGATGGGTCAGGGCACCGCATAACTATGCTGGTGCAGGCTTCCAATGTCGCTCGGGTGATGGTCTCATTGTGAGCTTCCCGCATGTGGTTCTTGGGCTGTCTCTTATACACATCTAGATGTGTATAAGAGACAGCCACTATACCATTCATATGTACTTCAGTCATTTCAAATTCAATTTCAAATGTTGTAAAACCTTCACCAGCTTGATAATGAAAAATGTATTTTCGAAACGTCGCAAACTATTAAAATGTCATTCGGAAACCTGCTTTTCGATCTCCCGACGCCAGCAAGAAATTTGGTTCGACTCATTGAAAAAACAAACAAGAAGATTGTTAATAAAAAGCATGCTCTGGTCTTCAATCAAACTTGCATAAAAGAAAAGCTTCTGCCTAACTACACCAAAGTTTTATTATTAGCCGTCCGAAACGCCACCAGCAGCTGGGACCAGCTAAGAACTCTGCCTACGCCATATTTAGTTTGTTGGTAGAAATCTTTCTTGTGTCTGGTTGTACCAACAGGTTGTCCGGCCTGTGAATTGGTTAAGCTTTGTACGATATGTTAGCTTTGGGCAATATGTTAGCCCAGATCTGGCTCTCTGAATTTGAGTAGAAATGATTAGACCCCCACCATCTTACTGAGCACACATAATTTGCCTGCAAGGGGTAACTTGGCTAAAATTACCTCACCTTAATACCTCATTTACAGCACAACAAAATGGACTAGCCTCAAAATTCATGTACAAAAGAAGATAATAAATGCAATACAATATGGGAATCACAGTTTTAATCCTTTGGCAGAATAATCATAAGATGATAAGTCAATTGTCAAATGAACAAACTAATTCTAAAGAGATTGAGTTCTCCATCATCCAAGACCAGTGGTTCCCTGAAATGAATAACTTGGACCCCGCACAAGGCTAGCAGCTGATTCAACCTATCGCATTAGAGCTACAATACATTCAGCTACACATTGAGACACAAATAACTAAATCCTCTGAATTAACAAAATAATATCCTAGTATAAAAAGATGTTCCATGTTTCTGTCATGGAAATTAAAAATGTCTATGCATCACTTAGTCATTCATAAGTTAATCCACGAGTTGAATCGGAAGTGAAATAATGTTCTTCAGGAAAAAAGTTCACAAAAATTTTGTTCTGTCATATATGTATAAGATTTTATTAGAAATAATTAATCTAATGGAAATGTTGCATCTTAAGAAATGAGTTTGAAGCTTCAGTAGTGGATCAAAATGTAATTTCTATGCTACTTACGGCATGTCACAAGCCTCCAATAAACAATCTGTTTCCTAAAAAAAATCTAAGCAATAACTCTCAATACAATTTTGTTGTCATTAATCCTGCTAATTTTATGTCAGACCAGTACTATTTATACTGTTTTTATTGATAAGTGGTTCCAGTAGACAAGAGCTGTATTAATCTGATGCATTTGATGTTTTTAAGTGATACAAAACAAGTGTTGAGCTAAGTTTATTTTGGTCACACAGCCTGCATAGTTGACCAGATCCCTAGTTGTGCCATAACTATACAGATTTCCTGAAATTTCTCAAGCGGCAACATTGGTGAAATTTAAAAAATCAATAGAATTAATTCCAATTGATTGATGAAATTGTAGGATTGAGCTGCAACATTTGAAAATTTTCTAAAATATCTTACTCTGATAAAAAAGTCACTAGATTGCTTTAATCGCAGATTCACTAGAAATTTAAAAGCGAAAAAAACACCACAAAAATTTAGCATATCTCTTTTGAAAACGTTTCGGAGACCAGCTCCATCATCAGTTCGATAAATCTAGAACACCGATAAATGCAGAAAATTAGTTTGGAGTTAATAAAAAAAAACACAAACAGAAGTTAAAAACCTAAATTTACTGACAAAGGGCAGAATAATAAAGTAAGTACCTATCTATTCACAATTTCTAATGGATAAGAACTATAGGCAGCATTTAAACTAGGCTTCTCTTTAAAAATATACAATGATTTCAAAATACGCAGATCGGAAGCATCAGAACTATAAGCCAAAACCTTAAAGTCTGTGTCGGACACTGGAACGTTGCACTGTTTGGCGTGAGTGCGCACAGCCGAATGAGGAGGGCGCGATAGTAACTGCGATTTATCGAACTGACGATGGATCTGGTCTCCAAAACGTTTTCAAAAGAGATATGCTAAATTTTTGTGGTGTTTTCTTCACTTTTAAATTTCTAGTGAATCTTACTCTGATGCCTAGAAATAATATTAGACATTAGATTTTTCCTATCTTATTCCTGAGATAACTAAGTTACAAAGCAGAGCCACTCATTTTAGGGGATGAACAGAGCATAGGGGCAAAAAAACGTACATTCCTAGTTGCCTTTAATTATATTCTTAGTGCACTGAGCTTAGGACACCGTATCACAAATAGTTATGTGACTGTAATTCCATCAGCCTATCAGTGATAGCTTTTCAAGTTAGAACCCCCTATCGCCAAGGAGAAAGCGCCCACTACGTGTACTGAGGCTTCAGTGTAGTTAGTCTGCCACATGTTTTTTGTCTGCTACATTTCCTTAGGCCGCTACATGTTAATCCGCTACTTGAACTTAGCAAGTTTTGATAGTTAGACTCAGTGACGGTGAGTTGATGCAATAGTCATAATTTGTGATGTTATAGCTTCAATTTAGATTTGAAAAATTACAGAGTGATGGCAATTCTGTGCTATGTTCATAGATTATTTCAGCATGGATAATGCATGCACTATGTTCATAGATTATTTCAGCATGATAATGCTGTGCTATATTCATAGATTATTTCAGCATGGATAATGCTGTGCTTGGTTCATAGATTATTTCAGCATGGATATGACCTTATGACCTTATGATGAGTTTGGGACGTCGCAGTCCACGGTCACGCTGATGCTCCGCCTTCGTCGTCCTCCGTCTCCGAGTCGTCGTCGGATGTAACGTTGGACGTGTTCCGTCTATTTGCCCTCATTTGGGCACGCTGATGCAAGATGCTGTTGCTTGTCGCTTGCTGTTGGTAGTTTCCCATTACTGGACAGTCCGGGATCTTGCTCAACCACTTGTCCAGTTGTCTCTTGAATGTTGCAAGGGTAAACTCCCCTCCTCTCAGCGCAATGTTGTGCTATGTTATAGATTATTTCAGCATGGATAATGTTGTGCTATGTTCATAGATTATTTCAGCATGGATAATGCTGTGCTATGTTAATAGATTATTTCAGCATGGATAAAGCTGGGCTATGTTCATAGATTATTTCAGCATGGATAATGCTGTGCTATGTTCATAGATTATTTCAGCATGGATAATGCTGCGCTATGTTCATAGATTATTTAAGCATGGATAGGTAATGCTGTGCTATGTTCATAGATTATTTCAGCATGGATAATGCTGTGCTATGTTCATAGATTATTTCAGCATGATAATGCTGTGCTATGTTCATAGATTATTTCNCTTCCCCCCCCCCCAGTCAGCAACAGCTGTGCTGAGTTTGTTCCAGTCGTGTTCGGTCGATAGTGCAAAAAATCCAACTGTGAATTCCCGAGAACACTTACACACATGCATGTTAGGCATCTGACCGTTAATAAACGTTGGTTAAGCGTTTTCCAGTTTGAAATTACGTATATGAAACGTTGTTTCAACGTTATTTGCCTGGAGGGTTGCATTTGATGGTGAAGTCTTCGAATGAGAACTTGAGTGCTCTTCCTCGTTACTCATTGAATAGTTATTCTACGTCCAGACTAGTAGCAGTAATTGACCAATTATAGATTGGGTTTCAATTGTTGTTTGATGAATGGAATAGGTACCTGAATCCATTGCAATTATTTGATAAGTACAAATTTAGATGTGGGCTCTGCTAGAGTTTTTACTTCAGTATAGTCGCAATGACGGAATTTTGTGACTTGATCACGTGAGGTTAAACAAGAGTCAAGAGTATAAGACCCAAAAAAGTCAAGTAAATTCATCATTTATTTATCGAATATGGATGATGAAAATATTGTGTATTTACCTCGCAATTTTTTTTATATGCACTTTTTTATCCTACGCGATTTTATCTTCGAACTTTCAATATAGTTCCCACTAAATCTTAATATACTGTATCTTTCGAGTCGTAATGAAGTACAACGATAAATATATTGACCCATCAGACAATGTCAGGTTGAATCAACGTTGAAACAACGTACTTCGCGACGTTGAAATTGGTCCACTTTTCATTCTGGACTAATATTCAACGTTATTTCAACGTTGCGAAGTACGTTGTTTCAACGCTGATGCAATCTGGCATTGTCTGCTGGGTCAATATATTAATAACGATTATGAATTAATGCTGTGCGCCAAAATGAGCAGTAGCGACATAGGTCAACATTAATTTTTTTTATAAACCAAACTAGTAGTTTTCTTAAATCCTTTTTTGGGTCGTTTATCATGTCGACGAATACCAACGACATATAGAATGAAAAATCAACGAAAAAAATTCCTACTTCAGCTCTTGTCACCTGGTCTTGCCTAAATAAAGAAATTCAAGTTTAAGCGATAGGATGAATTAAGTAGCGTTTTCGAATGTGATAGATATAATTGGAACATACGTTGATTATTGTCTATTACCATACTTTGGCCCTACATCTGGAACCATGTCTAAGAAATTTTTAGTGAAATACCATGCGTATTATAATCTTCATGTTTGGCGAATAATTAACAAACGAGCTCTTTTCTTCAGGCGTCAAGATATTCTCCATTTCTAGTTGTGATCGTCTTTACTTTATAAGTACAGTTGTGCGCAGTTCGCGTCACCGTGTGTCGGCATGACGTCACGGAAAATCTATTTTTAACTGAAGGAGCATAAAAAAGGGGGTTTCGAACTGGAAATTTACTAGCGCTTCTCACTCATTCGGCTGTCTGCATGCACGTTCCAATAGTAGGTAGTATCTGCGAAAAATTGCTCACACTCCCGTGGTTTGAGGAGTCTCTCTTTAGACGCCTTTAGTCCACTGAATATTGTGAATTGATTGGTAAATTCATAATATTATTTCCCGCTGCAATATCTTTGAATTATCAAGTTATACTCATAACCTAGTATAGGCTTCAGTAACTGTTCTGTGAATTTAGGTTGCGCTACATGATTGTACTTTACGAACGGACGATGGACCTGTATTCTAAAATGCATATGAAGAGATATCTAGTAAGTTAGGTACTGTTTTCTAATGAAGTATATTTTGCGCTGAAAAAGTGATTTGTTTCAATTTTACGTGGTTGACAATTGATTCAATTCAACTTCCGCGTTACCTTGCGATCAGTGACGCGCGACGGCGACTTTCGCTCTCTCTTGTAACGTTCGCTTCCGTAACGGTCTTAACGTCTCGTAATTAGACCATAACGAAGTCAAACTCTCGTCTTGCAGCGACTAAATACGAGCGAACGCTTCTTCGGTCAGGTTTCAGTGGAGCAAAGTGTGATGCTTTTTCGTTGTGAAGAAGGCTTGATTATTTGAGCTGTGAAGAAGGCTTGATTATTTGAGCTGTGAAGAAGGCTTGGTTATTTGGGCTGTGAAGAAGGCTTGGTTATTTGGGCTGTGAAGAAGGCTTGATTATTTGAGCTGTGAAGAAGGCTTGGTTATTTGGGCTGTGAAGAAGGCTTAGTTATTTGGTCTGGGAAGAAGGCTTGGTTATTTGGGCTGGGAAGAAGGCTTAGTTATTTGGGCTGTGAAGAAGGCTTAGTTATTTGGGCTGTGAAGAAGGCTTAGTTATTTGGGCTGTGAAGAAGGCTTGGGTATTTGGGCTGTGAAAATGGTATGGTTATTTAACTGGGGATGAAAATTTTCCTGGAGTATTTCCTTCTTCTGGACTATTTATTTACAGGAGAAAAAGTCCGTAGTATTAAGTGGTTGTCAAGTGTTTAAAAAGCCTACTGGGTGGCTGGTATTATTTTGTACACATGACCTTACATTGAGCGCCTATTTTGTGGAGGTTATTACTGTGTTTGTGTTGTTATCATGAACAACTATAATCTTACTCGCAAAAAAAAATAATAAAACACGTTGTCCAAATAGTGTCATTTTCAACACGCATCGCAGTGATATGTCCTTTGGCTGGGCCAATCTAGGTCGAGATGACCCACGACCCACGCCAGAGCATCCTATGTCTTAGGTGTCTCATAAGTCGTTCACTCCAACATGAATATTTTTATGATTTTTTTGTAACGTCATTGTATATATACTTCACAGCTCGTCACGAAAAACCATATAATAATTGTCAGAACTACGCTTTGTGTGGTTCAATTGCCACATACTAACTACGAAGTCTTTTCGACCGCGCTACGAAGTTGATGCTATAATAAATAAAATATCACAAAAATATATAATTTTTTTTACACAAACAAAAATATTTTATATTACATACGGTATTTGTTATATTTTTATTATATATAATATTTTATTCATATTTTTTATATATTTTGTGATTTTTTACAAAAAGCACAAAAATATATAGTTTCTTGAAAACGCCGGCGACTTGAGTGCTGCGGCAAGTTGGTAACAATGAATGCCAATGATGGTAGTGTAAACACAACGTAACGTCGACGCTGTGACGTAAACTACACGTCGTTACGTAGTATGGAAGTAGTGACGTAATATCGACGTTGTGACGTCACGTTCCAGTTTCCTCGTGAACGTCGTCTAACTGCACCCTTGGTGCTGGAGGTGCCGCCCCCTCCCTCCATAAGCACGCGCTCGAGTCCACAGTTGTTTAGTGTCATTCTGACTGTGATGACGTGTACACGTGTGCCTCTTCCACGTGCTTGACACGCGTCCCTGCTTATCCGTGTTAATTTCCCCTCAGTGATATTAACTCTGAGCTTACACTTGAAAAAATGAGCGAGGTTTCGGAAAAATAGAGATACGTTTTTTTTTTTATTTTCTGTGGGTCATCCACAGCCATTTTAGTTCGGCAGAAGGGCGTATCAGTGATACCTGTAGAAAGTGTGTCGCTATTTACACAGTATGACCCAGTAATTCTTCCGAGTGATACATGAATATTTCTGCAGTACATGACCGTGTCTGAACTGTTCATTTGCCTGCACCAGAATTGGTGATGTGGTTGTAGAAAGCTGGGCCCATGGCGGAAGCTGAATAACGTCATTTGTTGTTCAGTGAAGCGTGAGAAACTTGTACTGCACCCAGAGAAATGACTGGGACTATGTACGAATAGTGATGATATTTGTACAATGATGAGAGTGATCCCTCTCGTCACGCTAATATGCCTCGAGTGATTATCTTCACGAAGTCATTGCGCCTTACGCACCACTTGAGTGATACGCTGTACGCACCGCTTGACTGATACGCTGTACGCACCGCTTGACTGATCTTATACGCTGTACGCACCGCTTGACTGATACGCTGTACGCACCACTTGACTGATACGCTGTACGCACCACTTGACTGATACGCTGTACACACCACTTGACTGATACGCTGTACGCACCACTTGACTGATACGCTGTACGCACCGCTTGACTGATACGCTGTACGCACCGCTTGACTGATTCCATAGTCTATAATGTCGCTTGAGGAATTTAAATTCTTTAAAAAAATTTCCGCATTAACTATTTCACTGCGCAGTTAGTTACTTGGTGTTCATATTCAAGTGAGTTTCATATAGACTCAAATTCATTCTTTGCTTAATGATGTGATGCAAGCGTGTATATTCGCTTGTCAATGCACATTGAACGCAAAAGCTTGCACGCTACGTACAAATGATAAAAAGTTTCTTGCCATTTTCAGTGTATTTGATACTAAGTGAAATGTGAGGCGGACGAGAGTATAGAATTTATATGGTGGTATGGCCTCGGAGTATGAAGATAACGAGATGGATTGTCGTTATGGTGTGACATGTACAGTTACATTGAATTATTTGAATTTATAGGTTTATAGTTCTATGTAATTTTTTGTTTTAAACTGGGCATGGAGAACCGCAAAAAAGATGATTTTACTAACAACAACATCGGAGATTCTGAAGAATTCGTTGAAATTCAAATATTTGAAAAAGGCAAGTATAGCACACTATATCCTGGGCAATTGTTGAAATCAGGTAGCAAGTCGCCCCCTTCCTCGACGGATTCTTCACTTAAACGGAATTCAGACATAAATACCAACATGTCCACTTTGAATGATTCTTCTAAACGGAATTCGGATCTGGATACCAGCATGTCTACCACATCCGATAACCTGGACTCGATGACCGACCAATACCACGATGCTCTGGACACATGTGACGATATTCCCGGTAATGACGAAGCGAAGAATGATGATATGTGTACCGACACCTCTGATTATCCTAGCTTATCGTACATTATCGCTAACGCAAACTCTCGTCTCACAAACCTGCCTGACGATGCAACCGAAGAACCTTTGTCTTTGTGGAGCGCCACGATCAAGAACTCGGAGGAATTCTTGGACGACACACCGACGGACTTCAACCAGTACGTTATGTCCGTACTGGAATACGAAGACCCTTCTTTAAATTACCAGTTCGTTAATGACCCGAAAACGCTCAGTCATCTAGACAATTCCGAAGCTTTGTTGGAGCAGCTTCGTGCGATGGGGATTTCCGTTAATCGCGACTACCTCGACCTCGATATTGATTTCAGTGCGTCAGGTCCTAGCAGCTTTCAAGATGACCACAGCACTGGCGACCACAGCACTGACAGCTGCTGTGACACATTTGATTGCACTACACAGGAAGGACACAACTTTGAAAATGAACGTACGGACGCTTGTTCAGTAGGAACAAACGGCGCACGATCTGCGAACGTCAATGAAACAGGCAGCGTTCTGGTGACGGCTGGTCGGTTTCTTCGAAAACTTTCAGCTGCGAATGTCAACTATGTTGACACATTGAACTCCGCTCAACTGGTTACTCGACTTCCCAGTGTTCCAAGCTACGAAGATGACGAAGTCGCGGAAGCATATTTCGCGCCGGATGGTAACATCAAAGTTGTATATGATAATCTCTCCAAGGAATACCGATCCCGAGTGACATCTCACGACGAGCACGTTAGGTACCTCCAGCTCATGAACCTTGAGGAACATAACCCTTCACTTGGACATGACTTACATCGGTCGGGGTTCCAGAACACCGACCCAAAACTGGAGCGATCAGTCATCAAGATCAAGTCTACTTGGGTGTCTGACATTGACGGCAAGTTGCGACGCAAGATAATACTTCTCAGAAAACCTCGTCAGTCTTCTGATGGACTTCTCCAGTCTCCTGATGGCTTAAAAGAAGACTTCAGGGACTTGGCTCGAAGAGTCCCTCTGTCGCTTAGGGGCTTGCCTGACCGCTGCAAGCGCAGGATACGAACGCTGCTCGGTGTGTAACTCAGTTTCTTTTTTTTTCGGTGATATCGATTAATTTCATCTCTGTCGTTATTATTGGGTTTATAATAGGCCTATTATAAATATTTATTTACTCTCTAGATTTGTAGCTCTTGTTCTTTTGTTTTCATCAATTTTGTTCCTATATCAACGTCTTCTGTAAATTTCTTGTGCTGTTTTTTGCGGCGTAACAATGGTCAACAAAACAATGCGAAGGGAAGAAAAGATCTTTTGAACTTGTCACGAACAGAACTGAGCCCAAGAACTTTTTGAGTGTGTAGCGTTCTAAGGATTCGCATCTTCCGTTTTTTAAGAGGTATTCTAAATCATCTATGAAGACCGAATAAACTGGACCATAACTAGTGATGCTTACATTGTTGTCAGTAGACTAACTTAGTGGCCTAGCTAGATAAATTAGTGGCCTAGCTAGGTAAATTAGATGCTGAACTAGGTAACTTAGGGAGCTAACTGTGTAAATGAGTGGTCCAGCTCGGTAACTTTACTTAGATGCCTAACTAGGTAAATTATGGAGCTTGCTTATTAACAGGGTGCCAAAGACTTTGTAACTGAGGGTGTTGAAGGGTCGCTTTTTTCTAGAATTTTCCCATGGCGTAGGCAGATAAAGGTGCCAAGGTAACCCTGGAGGTTCTACAGGTGCCAAGGGAAAAGCACATTTTCTCATGCCATAGACATGGTTATCCTGTGTGTGTTTTTTCTTTTGATGTTCGAACTGCAGCGACTGATGTCAGCATACCCGACTCAGGGATAAAAGGTGTCATGTTCACATCATTTTATTGTATATTTTGTATTCACTCCTCTATACATGCATATTTTATTGTGTGTATATTAAATAGGTTTCTTAACAGCTCCCGAAGTGAACATCCCTGACTCAGTTGTTCCCGATCACATATAAACTCCATATGAATTTATATTTTGTATTCATATTATCTATGCATATAGTATATTAATATGATATTTTTGTTTGACAGCTCCCGAAGTTAGCACCCCCGACTCAGGCGTGCATGAGAACCTGACGCTGTCGCCTGAGGAGCAGGAGCGGCAGAACAAGGAGTGGGAGGCTGAGCTGGCTAAGGTGTGTTGCTTTGTTGTTAAGTATTGAATATACTTATAATACAAATAATAAAGATAATAGTTATAATGACGAAGAAAACGATAGTAGTTATAATGATAAAGATAATGACACTTATTGTGAGTGAGAGGCTGAGCTGGCTAAGATGTGTAGTTTTGATGTCAAGTATTGAATAGACATATATTGCAAATGATGACAATAATAGTTATAATGAAGAAGATAATGACACTTATTGTGAGTGAAACGCTGAGCTGGCTAAAGTGTGTAGCCTTTTGTTGCTATGTGTTAAGTATTAATTATACTGAGAATACAAATATTAGAGATAACAAATATAATGATCAAAGTACGTGACGACATTATTATTGTAAATTAAAGTTATTTTTACTAGTGAGTGATATGATAGCACACTACATGTCACTTGTACGGTAGACCGAGGAAGAGATCAGCACGCTGCGCACGGTGCTCGCCTCTAAAGTGAACCACGCGCACGAGCTCAAGAGACGTCTCGGCATCACCGTCTGGAAGGAACTCAGTGATGACATCAACCAGTCCTTCAAGACCGTCAGGGAGAGCCAGCCGTGAGTTACTTTATTACTGTACTATTACTTTATTCTATTACTTGACATCAACCAGTCCTTCAAGACCGTCAGGGAGAGCCAGCCGTGAGTTATTTTATTACTGTACTATTACTTTATTCTATTACTTTATTGTGAAACTCAGTGATGACATCAACCAGTCCTTCAAGACCGTCAGGGAGAGCCAGCCGTGAGTTACTTTATTACTCTACTCATACTTTATTCTATTACTTTATTGTGAAACTCAGTGATGACATCAACCAGTCCTTCAAGACCGTCAGGGAGAGCCAGCCGTGAGTTACTTTATTACTCTACTCATACTTTATTCTATTACTTTATTGTGAAACTCAGTTATGACATAAACCTGTCCTTCAAGACCGTCAGGGAGAGCCAGCCGTGAGTTACTTTATTACTGTACTTTTACTATTACTTTATTCTATTACTTTATTGTTGCTGCACCATAAAGTGCTGTTACCTTATTGTACGTATATATACCCTACCAGTCCCCGAAGACCGTGATGGAGAGTCAACCGTGAGTTACTTCATTACTGTACTGTTAGTGTATGGTTATTGCAAAATTAAAGTGCCGTTACTGCCTTATTGTAAGTATATATACTTTACCAGTCCCTGAAGACCGTGATGGAGAGCCAGTCGTGAGTTACTGTACCATTACTGTGCTATTAGTATTACTGCACCATTAGCGTACAATTACTGTGCTACTGCTGTGCTATTACTATACCATTACTGTGCCGTCCCTACACCATTACTGCCCAAGTGCTCGCATGCAGTGCTTTTCCATTAAACTTATCAGTTTTTATAAAATAGCTTATATTTCCGATGTCTTACCAGTCGGCGACCAAATTCAATTTGAATTTAATAATTTGAATTCAATGAAATTATAGATCTAGTGTATAGATAGACTCTATTTAAAGATACATAATTATCTCTTGCTCGGGACTTAACCCAGGACTCTCGCGACTTACTCGTAAAATGAAGCCAAAAATCAATAGTTTTTAATCGGTAGTTTTTTTGTTGGAAAGAAAATTTTAAGGTGCGCGAAATTAACAGGCTAGAGACGGAATGCTTTTTTGTGTGTGAGTGAAATTTTATATTGTATATTTTGAGAGCCGAGAGACAGACCCTTTACTTCATCGTGATAATGGTTACGTATTTGAGTGACACGAGAAGGACGTTTTTATTTCTAAAATTCGTTATGCATTTTAAATATGGAGAGACAGATTATTTAATCATCAATGTTACAACGTAGTATTTGTCTCATTAGGTATGTTATGTACTGACGAATGCACCGTGCGTGTGAAGCCTTGTGTCTGTCACGCCTCGACACGTGACACGGGCGCTCGATACGTGTGACGTCACGGTTATATTTACACTCAGCTCATCAGCTGCTCCGTGAATTAACTTATTATTGTGAAATTAATGCAATGTTAATAATTATTGATTACCCCCTTTGTCTACTTACAATAATTACTACTAAGTCTGCTTCCGATTATTTTCGTTGCGGGCTTTAACATTTTCGGTTGTGATTTCTTCTAATTTACAATGCAAGTTAGGACATCAAAAGAGCCCGCAAATCTTCTCTCGTTTATTTTAAGGTACATTGAAAAAATTCTTCATGAATAATTATATCATCATATGTAAGTTTTTTTCGTGGTGTTCCTCTCATTTTTGTTTATTTTTTTCCTCCGAATGGCTATTTGGTAATTGAATTTTTTATTCAATTTTTTGTCGCCCTATATCAAGGCTTGATGTCGGGATTCATTCTGTGAGAGCCCTTATAGCCTTTATATAAAGGGTATATATAGGACTCTATTAGAGCCCTATATCTACCTTTTAATCACAAAACTCTCAAAATAGCCTTTAATTACAAATGTACGCTGTGATGCTGCGGGTGTTGCTGCTAATTTACTGTCTATGTCTGTCTGCCTCACGGTAACTGAGAATTCGATAAAAAGCTTGACGGAAATTGATTTTTTTTATAATTTTGAAGCTGGCTTAGCTGCACACTACGGAATTACGAACTGGCATTACGAACTAACTCTACTTCGTATATAACCCCATCCTGTTTCCGAACTAACTCGTGTTAAGAACTTATTCGTCTTACGAACTAATCCTTCTCACGAATTCAACGCGTATAAACTAACGCCTATGTAATATTAATGACAAATGCGTGTCCCTGTTGCCCCAATATAAGCAGACATTTTTTATTCGAAAGTTAACTTTGGTTTTCACCCCGCTGGGATCTTTCAAACTTCGAAGTATGAATAATACCATTCACTGTGTTGAATTGAAATTAATAATTATATATAATTGAAGTGATTGTTCTTCCATTGTGTTGAAATCCTCAACCTGTGATTTAGGTTCAAAAAATAGTATTGTGTTTAAGCACTGAAACGATTGCGTCATTATTATGTTTATAGTAGTTACCGCTCTGGCGAGTGTGATTGTTCACAGAAAACCCCCATAACAGAAAACGTCGATTTTAAATTCGATCAGTAACTGGTGTAAACTTGCACCTTTAGTTAAACATTAAGTTCATATTGTCAAGAATAGTTTAGTGCAGTTTTTTTATCAGGGAAATTTCTCAAGCCGTCAGCGTTTAACGTCCACTGAATTAACACGTTTCTATTTTCCATTCTGGAAGTGGGTCACGAAATCCAGAGCTGTGCGTCGCTCAGCTGGGCCGTGCAGCGCCTTTATTTTCCGAACACTTGTCAGTATTGTGATGCGCACTACTAGTTGGAATCGCATGCGTGTGAATTGTCGCTGGAATTGTATGCGTTGGAATCACCATTAGAATTGCCGTTAAAATCGCCGTTAGAATCACAGACCGTCATTCGTTGGAATCGCCGTTAGAATCGTATGTGTTGGTATCGCCGCTTGGAATCCCAGCTTAGAATCGTATGCGTTGGAATCGCAATTTGTTCGCACCGACTGCGGTGTGGATGCTCCAGGGTCAAAATTTGTCCCCACTCCGCCGACTAGGGGATTTTTATTATAGGATTTAGAGCGCATTGTAATTTCAGAGCTCAAATTATTTGTCAGCCGCAGAGACTGGCTCATTTGCGGCCGAGGAATATTTTAGAGGAATATTTAGAGTGCTGTTTGTCAGCTGTCAGGCCTGTGAAGAGGAGGAATATTTAAGCGTCTGCTATTGATTATATACCTGCACCCATGCAGGTATAAAGAGTGGAACATATTATCCGTATAGAAACTCCATTTCTTACTTACATGCTGATACGCCCTTTTACCGGGCTAACTGGTCCAAGAAGACCCACATAGGGGAAAAAGTGCATCACCATTTGGACTGTCACACTCTGAGTGTGACCTAATGTTTGCTACGCACTTATTATCAAATTTAAGAAAGTATTTCCGACATTTATATAACATTTTCTTAATGTCCAGTGTAGTGGTCTAACCATCGGCATAATACATTTCTTAATCATCGTTAATGGTTTCATTTGCTAGGGGAACCTCTACTTTTGCCAGTATCTGTGGCATTAATATGTATTATATATAATACTAATTTAGATATAAATTAGAAGTCATTGTGAACTAACGTTATTACATTTCTTCCATGCTGCCTCCCTGGAACACTTCGGTATTTATCTTTTGATTTTTTTGTTCTGAATTATTACTTTACGTATTACGATTATTACTTTACGTATTTGCGTAATACGATTACTTTACGTATTATTATTACGATGTGTTTGTCCTATTGTTCATATGCCACTTACTCTTATCTTTACTGCATGCGTTATCTTGTGCTGCATTTTACTGTCGACTCCTTACTTCTTGCCTGTTGTTATCTCAATAATTTTATTCTTGCTCCGTCGTGTGTCTGTTCTCGGTATCCTTGTATGCTAATTGTCATCCTCTGCTATTACTGCCTGTCGCCGCCAAATTTCGAGTTGTCTCAACCATTATACAACCATTCCACTCACCCTACAACCATTCCACTCACCCTACAACCATCTCACTCACCCTACAACCATCCCTCTCACCCTACAACCATCCCACTCACCCTACAACCATCTCACTCACCCTACAACCATCCCTCTCACCCTACAACCATTCCACTCACCCTACAACCATTCCACTCACCCTACAACCATCCCACTCACCCCCCCCCCCCGCTGGGTGTGCCTGGAGCCCCCGCAGCTTCCAGTTCCTGTACGGCCGCCTGCCTGCCCTGCCTGCCTCTGCCTCCTTCACTGCTGACCTCGTGCAGGCTGGCAGGTTGGCATGTGGCATGTGGCGTGACATGGTGGCGTGTGGCATGTGGCGTGACATCTATGCCGCTGTGGCATTTTAATATTGCGGTTGAATTTATTTATTTAATATTGCGGTTGAATTTCTCAGACAGGCAGAGCCTGTCTGAGAAATTCAACCGCGTTAGGCCGTCTGGTCTCGACGTTGCGTTCAGCGACCGCTCCACCAGACTCTTGAATTATTACATTTTCTTTTACGCGCATTTGGGTGAATTCAAGCGACGTGCGTGACGCTCTTATTGTGTCTTTAGTGTTTTGGACGTAGCAGTCCCAGGCCTTAGTATCCCTAGCAGGGATACTAAGGGATAATTACGGGAAACGTAGTAATCCCTTAGCATCCCTATCTCTTCCCCCTAGCAGCCCCAGGCTTCCTCAACCTCGACACGCACACTTTTCATTTGTCTGTATTAAGATTGCGTGTTGATGACAATCTCTGTCTGGTATGGCTATCGTGTAATGTGTGGATGTACTTAATTCACTTGTACACCAATCATCTTCCTCTGAGCTGCATTCATCATCGCCGGGGTCGTGACGGTAAATTTTTTCTATTTTGAATAATTTTTTCGTCGTTTCCCGTAGGAACAAACTTGATAGAAAATTCCGTCTTTCACGTGGCCATTTGAAAGTAGACTTACCCTCTCTCTTCTCCTCTCTTCTCTCTTCCCCCTCTTCTCTTCTCCCTCTCTCTTCTCTCTTCCCCTCTCTCACTCCTCTCTTCCCCCTCTTCTCTCTTCCCCCTCTTCTCTTCTCTCTTCTCCCTCTCTCTTCTCCCTCTCTCTTCTTCCTCTCTCTTCTCTCTTCCTCCTCTTCTCTCTTCTCCCTCTCTCACTCCTCTCTTCCCCCTCTTCTCCTCTCTTCCCCCTCTTCTCCTCTCTTCCCCCTCTTCTCTTCTCTCTTCTCCTATCTCTTCTCTCTTTCCCTCTTCCTTCCCATTCCTACTCCTCTTTTCTCCCCATCCATGTTCTCCTCCCTCCACTTCTGCCCCCTCCTCTCCTCCTACTCCCTCACTTCTTCCTCCCCTCTCTTGCCCTCGCTCCAATTCCTACTCATCCTCTCCCCAGCCCCCTCCCCCTCACCCCTCCCCCTCCACACTCCCCCAGATCCCTAAAGGGGATGCCATCGTCGCTGCGCCGGCATCCCCTCAAGCTCCCCTAACCCCCCTCCCCTCCAGTGGGCGCTGCTGCCATCATCACACTAAACTGCCATCATCACCTCTAACACAGCACCATTAGCTCTATCATCCTAGACTCATACCATTAACTCTATACCATTAATGGCTGATACTATCAGCTCTATAACCATCGACAGGTTCTACGTCTACGTCATCCTAACCATTACCAAGTTAACCATCACCATCATAACCATCATCTTTCTAACCTTCATCATCATCATCCCAACCATTGACCCCTGAAATCTTGTCCGACTGAATTAATTGCTTTCGATTTACTGATTTAGTCAAGTTTGCTCGTTCACTGAAATTCCATTAGACCAGCAAATTACCAGCAAATTTTGAAAATTCATCATTTGTGTAGATAAACTTTTAATTTATCCAGGCAAACGTCTCACTAATGAATGTTTTCGTTCCGCCTAGACGTTGTAAAAGTGAACAAAGTATATACCTATTATACTTTTAAGTTTGAATTTAAAAAGTTTATAGTTGAAGTTAACATTTCTACCCCTCCCATCTCCTGCCTCAGTTGTGACCTTTACAAACATCGTTGTTTAGTCTTTATTTCGTGTCTTTTTTCTAGCACTCGTGCCAATTTTTTATGCGTCTGTTAATTAGATTTGCGCGAAATAAATTAGAAATTTACGAAACCTTGTTAGTAATGGTGGCGTTTGAATTTAGATTTGTTAAAAGAGGCCGTTGCCTCATAAAAGTAGTTGATGCTATCTTGTCACAGCGATTAGAAACGTTGTTAATCGTGCTGAATTAAAACGCTGTTAGTCATGCTGATTAGAAACGCTGTTAGTCATGCTGATTTGAAACGCTGTTAGTCATGCTGATTTGAAACGCTGTTATATTCATGCTGATTAGAAACGCTGTTAGTCATGCTGATTGAAAACGCTGTTAGTTATATGCTGAATTGAACGCTGTTGGTCATGTTGACTAGAAACGCTGTGACTCGTGCTAATTTGCAACACTCTCATTCCAATTGAAATGGCTGACTAAAACCTAAAAAAAAAACACTTTTGCACGTAACATTGGTACGTCATTTTACGGGACTAAACTGGGTTGGGATCACCCACATAACGGCAACAGTGCATCGATATTTGAGCAATGTGTCACTCATTCCTCTGAGTGGTGCTACAGCTCAAGCCTATAACAAACGACCAGTGCAAATTCACCTGCATTTAGGGCAGAGGCAATCGTGTAGCGTTGAATTTTCTGTTCATACAAGAGCTGGTAATAATACCTGTCTCTTATACACATCTAGATGTGTATAAGAGACAGCCCATGTAGCGCGTGTGCCCCCATGTAGCGCGTGTGCCCCCATGTAGCGCGTGTGCCCCCATGTAGCGCGTGTGCCCCCATGTAGCGCGTGTGCCCCCATGTCGCGCGTGTGCCCCCATGTCGCGCGTGTGCCCCCATGTCGCGCGTGTGCCCCCATGTCGCGCGTGTGCCCATTGTAGCGCGTGCGTAGCTTCTCTCTCGTAGAGAGCGCTGAATCGATTCTCTGTATGGCTCTGCCGTTGTCTCGGCGCTGGCGTGAAAAGCGCACCCGGCTCCTCTGAAAATTCGGGGCCGTATTATCAAAGTAGATCAAGTTCATAAGTCTATCTACCAACTACTGTACGGGGGCCGTATTATCGAATTCAGCGCCGTACTCGTGTTTGCCGAACCTGTAAATTTATCGTTATATCAATTCAAATCATGACAATAAATCATTCCACAATCCTAAAATTGAGTAAGTTGTACAGGCCACATAAATTGAACTGCTCGACTGAACGAGTTCCCGATGAATGTTATAAAATTGTTGATCGTCTCAATTGGTTTTTGATTTCGTAGTTTGCCGTCTTATTCATTGCTTTCAATTTACCTCGGTGCAAATTGTTTCAATTAAGATGTTTTCATTCTTTGCTAGTAGTTAATCATTTTATTCATAATATTCTCTGACAGATATGTTGATGGCATTCCATGTCGACTCTCTTTGAACAAGGGGGTGTGAGGGGTTCAAAAGTCTTTAAAAATTGGGATTTAAAGCTTCATTTGGGATTTAAAGCTGCATTAAGTTGGTTACTCGTTGATTTATCTTTTAATTAAGCGAAGTCGTTCGCACTACCAGCAAACTCGGATACACGTTTCTGGAGACATCGGTTTGACAAGCTAACCGTATTTTATAACCGTGATGAGCTAACCTTGAGATAACCGTATTTGATGACATGAATATAGGCGTAGGATTTATCAATCATTTATCCGGATCCTATATTCTGAGGTTGTCTTCTATCTTCAGAAGACTCAGCCCCAATAATAAAAATCTTCGTCGGGTGTACGAAATGATAAAAATATCAATCTGTCACTCTGAAAAAAAAACGTATCATGCTGATTTCGCGAATTTCAGAAAGTCGAGGAAACATTTCGCGATACTGACAGTACATTAATAATAGCGTTGGGTCTAAAAAAAAAATATGAATCTCTTGACACAACAAGTAAATAGCAAAAAAATGGTTACCATACAAGCCTGACGTTTGCGTTATTAGATTACCTTTACACACACACTCACATTACCACCTCAATTTTAGTGGGTGGAAGGATGTCACTAGTTTTGCCGCTAGAAGGGATGCCACTATAGGTTTTTTCTGCCGCGTAGGTGTATGTGTTCTCATAAAGTGCACGTCCTGTTAATTTAATTGAGCAGGCAAGTCGTGCCTGCTCTGTGTGGACATCGCTTGAGCTCACGAGTATACGAAGAGATATGAATGGGTCATATTGTCCAAATAGTGACACTTTCTTACCCACAGCACAAGCAGAGAGCGGACGTGGCAGTTTCTTACCCAGTCAGGATGACCCACACAATTATTTGAAAAGCGTATTGCTATGTCACTCTTAATATGAAACTGTATGCCGCGAGTGTTACAGTATTTATATTAATCAAATTAACCAATATTTATGAGAGAGTGAACATTATGCTACTTCAAATGTGGTAATGAAGCTAATAAGCTTGGGCGGCTCTGTCCGATTGATAATAAGGATTATATTGTTTCCGAATTGCTTTACTTATAGTAGCTTACGAGGATATTATAATATAATAGCCTCGCTCCCCAGGCTACTCTCGTGGCAGCCAGGGGGCTGAGACCGAGAGGAGACACACAAGAAAAATTTCGACGTATTGTCCAAATAGTTATATACATTTTCTGCACCTAGCACTGTTGCGCCTTTGTACCGGGACAAATTGGTTCCGGATGACTCGTGCATGGGCGGAAAGTGCATCGCTATTCGGACAAAGTTTCGCTCGTTTCTCTGAGTGGATGCGAGCGCCTGCTTGTGTAAGTTAGCTTAGAGCTGCTCGATACAAGAGAGAGCGCCGCCCCCTCTTTAAGGGGGCAAAAGGGAGCGCCGACCCCTCTCTCTGAGGGGCACCGCCCCCCCCCCCCGTTGAGGCTAAAGCGCCTGAGCGTTCATGTCTGCGTGTCTAGTCTTAACGAGCATCTGTTATCCGAGACCTAGCACTAGAAATTATAATTTGTATGTACTATTCTTGAAAAAATCTCGGTTTGAAGCATGTACGGATTCGTTATTAGTTAAATGTTTGTGAGCAATTCGGGTAATAAAGTTGGTCCGTCCGTTGGGAGGCAAAGCGACCGGCGGGGGTCGCTGGACCCCGTCAGTGTTCTTCCAGCAGCCGGCCGATGGTGACCTGTGATCGATCAGCTCTGTGACTGCATCCTTAATTCTTTTTACATATAAATAATATATCCATATATTAATGTATGCATCCTGCAATAAATAACTTCTAGTCAGTAATATAGGGGAAAAATTGTGTTTGTTGAAGCGCCGGTTGTGTGTTTGTAATTCGTTGTAGCCACCGAAATTCTTGCTTCATAACCGACACCATGGACAAGGCTTCAGACATGTGAGTAATTCTAGCAGTGATACAAATATAGGGAAGGGTTATTCTTTTTCAAATTTAGATTAAGTTGCCGTGGCCTTACTGAAAAAAAGAGTATCACGTTGTCTACTTATTCCTTTTAGAAGAATCTGTTTATTCCACTTAAAATAAACTGTTTTTTCCACTTAAAAGAATCCGTTTATTCCACTTGAAAGAATCCGTTTATTCCACTTGAAAGAATCCGTTTATTCCACTTGAAAGACTCCGTTAATTATACTTGAAGAATCTGTTTATTCTACTTAAAAGACTCCGTTAATTCTACTTGGAAGAATCTGTTTATTCCACTTAAAAGAAACTGTTTATTCCACTTAAAAGAAACTGTTTATTCCACTTGAAAGAAACTGTTTATTCCACTTAAAAGAAACTGCTTATTCCACTTAAAATAAACTGTTTATTCCACTTAAAAGAAACTGTTTATTCCACTTAAAAGAACCCGTTAATTCTGCTGAAAGAAACTGTTTTTTCCACTTGAAAGAATCCGTTTGTTCCACTCAAAAGAAACTGTTTATCCACTTAAAAGAAACTGTTTATTCTACTTGAAAGAATCCGTTTATTCCACTTGAAAGTATCCGTTTATTCCACTTAAAAGAACCCGTTAATTCTACTTAAAAGAAACTGTTTATTCCACTTTAAAGAAGTTGTTTATTCCACTTAGAAGAATCCGTTTATTCCACTTAAAAGAATCTGTTTATTCCACTTAAAATAAACTGTTTATTCCCCCTGGAAAAAGCTCTGAGATTTTAAAAAGAAATATCTTTTGTATATGACTGTTGACTTAAAATCTTATAAAATCTTTGTAGTTGCACACTTTCTACATTTTTGAATTAGCATTTAAAACGTATTTCAGTGCTTAGAGATTTTTTATAAATCAATGCTTGTTGGGAGTAACTAGTAGAAAAAGTAAGCAAAATAACCATGAATATGACTGCAAAATCGTATCCTGCATGAAACAAAAGTTTCGAAAAACTCGTGACTATAGTGTTTTTTTTGTCCTATATTTTAAGTTATAATTGCTTGAGTGGAAGTTAATTTAAAATATAATGCATATAGACTTTACACCGCAATCTCATCGTCGCATCTTCGAGACGTTCTGAGCTGTGTGTCTTGAGTCGTCACTATTTTATCGTAAATAATTGCTATTATATTATAAATTATATCAATTATCGAACAATTGCCTCGGTAGCTGTCGTTTTTCAGGCAACGTCCTAAGGAAATCTGAGCTGCTGTCGAAAATAATGTGGAAGGAAGATAATTAAATGTTAGGGTTATTCACCGTGGACTTTTGTTCATTGTGATCTTTAACAATTTAATATTTATATAACGGAGCTTTATGAATATCAGTTGACTTTATGATCTAATATTTTACTTCAAATTTTATCCTTTAATAACTATATTTTACACAAAAAAAACTTTCCGATCCGTCTTTCAAGATCCGTCTTTCCGGTAACTTTGAGTATTGCGCCATCTCACGCTGTCTCCTAAAATTACCCACAAAAGGCAAAAAGTGCTTCTATTTGGACTCACTTTACTGATGCGTTTCCAGCTGCTGCCTCATTGCAGTCAGAATGCAAGCCTCCAGCCTATCAATTCTATTGGACTTTACCGCTTCTTCGAGGAGCAATCGGAGAAAGATGCGCTGGACACACATCCTCTTACACTAGCACGCACAATAGTGAATGGGTCTTATTGCCCGAATAAAGGTCATATTGCCCGAACACTTTTTTTGCTCACGGCATTAGTTGAGAGCGGACTTGGCGCTGATGGTCCCATTTGTTAATTTATACTAGGTTAGCATGATCCACAGGAGGGCAAAAATTGCATCGATATTGGACAATTTCCCTCTCATTTCTCCGAGTCTCTGACGTCTCTCAATTGCATCATTGAAGGCGTACGCTGCACCCAATAAACGCCTTCGCAACTCACTTGAACAACCGTGTGTTGTGGACAGTTTTTTGTGCCTTCAATGTTACTGCAGTTACTCGCATCATGTCCAACGAAGTAGATGCAGCAGTAGGTTAATTAACCCTCTAGCGTTCTGCTGTACTCAAATCATGTGGCGCCTTTCAAAAAATAGCGTTTTTTTGCTCATGTATGAAGCTCATTCGTAATTGGCAAAATATATCGTCTGTAATTTCAGGCGGCGCTATAACTAGGTGGACCTATTTGTCGCCTGTAAATTTTTTTGTACTCAATAGATTTCAGCAATGTAATATTGTGCACTCGCAATAAAATTGGAAGCTAACGAGTTAAATTTAATCTTTTCATGAATATCCACAAGATTTTCAGGAGGTTATTTTAGTTCGCTATCAACCCAAGTGCCGTGAGATGATTAATATTTTGATGTTATTTCCAATACTTCATTGCTGTATCTCAATTATTCTAAATATGCGCAAGTTTTTTCAGTGATTGTTTCTTGCGGGTGTGCGCTTTCTGCTTCGGATCATTTAGTGATGACACATTTCACCGTGCAAAAAAACGTCGAGCAACGTCAATAAAAGGTTAATTTCGCTGAAACCACGTTCAATTAACTGACGTTTTTTGGACATCAGATATATATGGTGAAATTATCAACTCTGACTTTCATTCGGCTGTATTTTCTTATTTTAATTAGAAAGAATTTGTATTCAAGGTCAATTCATACATGATACGCTACCTAAAGCAAGGGATTCTAGTGTTGAAGAGAATTTCGCCTTATTGAACACCGCTGAAAAATGCATGCAATTCAAATATTAAAAAAAAAATGCTGGTTTAAAAATTCACAGCTCGCAATATTCGTTGAAATCTTAAAATAAACTAAAAAATATTGTAAAGATGGGACACAATAAATAAATTGTAATCGTGGAATTTACGGCTCTGTGCAATTCATTCGAAGGTTTTACCAAATTGAATTGAACATTTCCTCCGTCCATTTTTTTTTATTTTTTAACCTAACTTCTGAACTTGCTACAATTTTTGAATTTTAGCAGAACCTTTTTTGCAATATCATGTCTTCGATGTTATCTGAGGACTCAGGGCTGACCCTTAGAGACGTTGCTAACTGAGGATTAAGGGCTAATGATTGAGTTTTGGAAAATTAAACGCTGACCCTTAGAGAAGTTGTAAAAAAATTAATGGCTGACCCTTAGATAAGTTGGTATGAGTATTGAGGGCTGACCCTGAGAAGATTTATTAGAGGATTAGTAGCCGAGTTGTTTCTGCAGTTGCCAGGCTCAGTTATTATTACTACTTTTTTTAGTGCCCCCGGCGAAGTCCTCATTCATGAAGCGCGAGAACATCATTTTGTATTGCAAGTCTAAAAAGCTAGATATGGCTGCTGGTCTATAAATTTTTTTGTTTTGATAGAAGCTCGAACTTCTCTGTCGAAGTTTGAAGACATGCCTATTTACTTTCCATGCATGTTGTATTGAAAGTATAGGCGGCTGACACCGCGCAGCTGCGTGCGTGGCTGTGGCTGACACCGCGCAGCTGCCAGCGTGGCTGCGGCTGACACCGCGCAGCTGCCTGCGTGGCTGCGGCTGACACCGCGCAGCTGCCTGCGTGGCTGCGGCTGACACCGCGCAGCTGCCTTGCGTGGCTGCGGCTGACACCGCGCAGCTGCGTGCGTGGCTGCGGCTGACACCGCGCAGCTGCCTGCGTGGCTGCGGCTGACACCACGCAGCTGCCTGCGTGGCTGCGGCTGACACTCGTGCCCCGGGCTGACCTGAGCGCTTGCCTGATCAATACCGGCCTCTCTGCTCCCCTTGTCTGCCCCATTCCTCCCCAACCCAACCCTCTATTCCTCCCCATCTCCCTCTACTTATCCCCATCCCCTTCCTCTACTCCCAATCCCCTTCTACTCTTCCTCACCCCCTTCTACTCCTCATCCCAATTTACCACTTCTACCCATCCCCGCCCTCCACTCTTCCCCATCCCCTACCAATCCTCCCCAAGCCCTTCCACTCTTCCCCATCCCAGTCCTCCACTCGTCCCCATCCCAGTCCTCCACTCCTCTTTCCCGGCAAGTAAGGACGATATCCTTAGAGGAGTATCCTTTTATCCGATATCCTAGGTACGGTGGCTCATCTAATCAAGGTCGGTCTGTTAACTAATCTCTTCTAAAATATCGGCTCACAGAAGTGATTAGTCAGCTCACTACTCAGCCTGTGCTTATCAACTCACGATTGTAATCACAGTTTAATTTAAATCACATCCCGTTTAACTGTTTATGGTTTTGTCCCAGTTGAGTTAGGATAAATTGTATGTCCAGGGTTCATTCAATTGTCGCGACTATGTGCGTGGAAATTAGTGATCGTCATGCACTTGGAAAATAATCGCGGGAATATAGCTGATTTTTCGTGTGGAACACGGCAATCAATCCGCCGTGTATACGCTCAGAGGGGAAAAAAGTGGGTTATTGTCCAAATGGCGATGCGCTTTTTGTGCTTGTGTAAGTCATCCTGACCCAGTTTGACCCGTCATAATGGCGTATTAGAGCACTTTCGCTCGCTGCTCGTACAGTGGGTGAGTAAACTGTATCACAATTTGAATACCATGACCCATCCATTTTCCTGAGTACACTGCAATCGATATGCCTAAATTTAGACGAGGCTGAACGACCTGCGGCTGGAATGGCATTTGTGTTGTAAATTAAAACGCTTCTTTTATATACGTTATTCATACAATATTTACATAAAATATCTCTTGAAATTGCTCTTGTTTGGACGTTTTCTAAGACTATCAACTCAGTCATTGAGTCTCACAATGTTCCCAACTGGGCTGTTTTAACTACAAAAAGGCTTCCGTTAACGGAACAACATTCGTAGCATAAAACATTTCTTGCTCGTCTCAACATTTCGTTGAATTACTCAACATTGAAAACTAAAAATAAACTTGTATCCTTTTAGAAGTTCCGCATCTGTAGCCAGAACCGCCGTCATCTCGTTTCAAGATTGGAGCAGAAATCGATATTTACTGAGCGTGATATTGACACAGCCGCTTGCGGTGCACTCGAGGAAATATCAGTGGAGAATTGAAAAAAGATTTTCTCTTCATCCTCACCGTTTTTCGATACCATCAGCTTTGACACAATATTTCCTAATTTAACATGCCTCGATAAGTTTTTTAACCTCATGTTGTCAACATCATGAAAGGGCACATATTGAAACGATGCTTCGCTAGATGATACTTCATAGTTACCCATAAATTATTGATGAATTTTTTCGAAATCTAAATCTTAATCTCACCAGTAGGGCATTTCTTTTCATATAAATATATCGTCTCGTCGTATAGAGAATGCCCTCTCGAGTTTGTGTTTGCCGCTCTGATCACACATTGGATGGCTGCACTAAGAAAAATTAAAGGGTCATACATTGTCCAAATACTGACACTTGCTTACCCACAATTCCGGTCCCGATTCAAGTCTAGCTATATAAAATTTTAGCCTTAAGATAGAAGATTGCTGCTCGTCATTGTTTTGGTCTTATCAAAAATCGCATTAATGTTAATTCCACTTCACGTTTTATGTCTATCGATTCACTTGAAATCATGGACAGCAAGTTGCTGTTTATTGAGCGGTAACTTCGAAGTTGACTTTGAAAACTTTCAGAAAACTTCGACCCAGTAAAATTATTTAATTCATTTACTGAACTCATGCCACCGAAGTCGCTACCTCATTAAGTCTCTTGTCTCCATTAGAATATCTACTTTAAAAATGAAATTGAATCTGAACTCTAATTATCTATTGCATCTACCGGTTTCTAATATATTAACGCGCTGTAGGAAGCATAGAAAGTTTAATGGCTGCGTTTAAACCATCATAGTTTAAATTCGTTCTATTTTTTGGTAGTCTACACTCGGTTGCAGTAATTTCTTCTGTTACGCAGTACACTGTTACACGAAAAAAAGCTCTCTTAGTACATGTGCATTTTACAGACTCCGCTGCACCTGCATTCATGTAATACACTCGTACCAGATTATTTTACCTTAATGAGAGCAGTTCTCAGGTACCGAAAGCAAAAACTGTGTATCCGAATAGTTTTAATTTTGCACGTTCCAGACGCTGTAGTCTCTATCTACTATCATTATGATTGGAATTTTGTAGATACAGAAAGCTGTAGCTATCTTCGATAACTTCGAGCTGTGTAGTATCTCAATTGTTGTAATTTTGCAGGTATCAAAAGCTATACCTGTGTACCTTGCTTGTGGTACCTTAATGATGGTGGAACCTTAATGATTGTGGTACTCTAATGATTGTTTTACCTCAATGATTGTGGAACCTTAATGATTGTGGACCTCTATGATTGTGGTACCTTAATGATTGTGGTAACTTAATGATTGTGGTACCTTAATGATTGTGGTACCTTAATGATTGTGGTACCTTAATGATTGTGGTACCTTAATGATTGTGGTAACTTAATGATTGTGGTACCTTAATAATTGTGGTACCTTAATGATTGTGGTACCTTAAAAATTGCGGTACCTTAATTATTGCGGTATTACAGGTACCAAAATTGTAATTTACAGGTACCAGAAGACGGCGGGCGCCATCGGGGCGGTGGGCGAGAAGACGTCCTCGCTGTTCGGCGGTATTGGTGCCAAGTTCGGGCAGCTGAAGGAGACGCCGACCTTCAAGAGCTTCGAGGAGCGCGTCGGGGGTGTCTACTCTGCAGCGCGGGTCAGTCACTTCGGGCTGCGGGGTGCCAAGTTTCTGTCCTTCTAAGGCTTATTCTGGCATTCCGGATCCTTATCGGACCGTTAATATCGAAGTTTATTCTGTAATTTGACATTCTGGATATTTTCGGACCGTATTTATTGAAGTTTGTTCTGTAATTTGTCGGTCTGGATACTTTCGGGCTGCAAGGCGGGAATTTCTCTGTCTGAGACCTACCATTGTTACTCTTCGAGCTGCCGGGCACTAAATTTCTATCCTTCAATGGTTATTTTGTAATTCCGGACTCTCATTTTTAGTTTATTTTGAGTTTCCATACCCTTTCGGGGTGTAGAGTGAAGAATTTCTAGCCTTCTAAAGGTCATTCTGTAATTTGACCTCCTGGGCTCTTTCGAGCTGAGTGAAAAAAAAATATTGTCTTCGTCTGTCGTTCAAGTTTTTCTCACTCGAAGTTCAGAAGACTTTCGGGAAGGAGGGTGAAATTTTTTTTTAATTTTTCTTCTTCGACTGTTGCGTTCAGGATACCTGATTTATTCATTGCATCTATTTTTCAACGACTTCATTTCCTTTCATCCGTTGAAGTTTTCTTGATCTGCGGATGCGCATTTTGTGAATTGTTACGCTTCGCGCTCGCTTTAGACAACTTCTATAACTTATTATTTTCTGTTCTGTCTTAGCATATACGAATATTTAAAGTCTTTGTTATATTTCAGATTTATTAATCGTTCAAGAGACATGAGTAATGATTAAAATTTCTAGATTGCATTGATTCCTAGATACGGGTTTTAGTTTAGCTATTAGTCCTTTGAACTTTGCATCGCTTTTACCGTCATTCCGCTATATTTGATATTTTCAGTCTTAGTTCATAATTAAATGCTGATGCTCCCTACGTTACATTAGAAACGATGAGACCCGAACCTGCGTTGTATTCTCTGTACCGAATGATTTTTGTAACTAATCTCAATTATTCTTCAAGCATTACTTGATTAACTTGTCTATGTGAAGGCAGTTTTAACATCTTTTGGAAGTAATCATTACGATGTAATGTAAGCGAACAATAGAAAGAGCAACAAAACATGTCATTAAACGTTCTATCTAAAACATTCAATAAATGTTTGATGCAATAATTGCTAGCGAGTTTTGGTAACGAGTTTTTCTGTGGGTTAAATTTTTTATATGCTCGTCAACTAATGTTGTACACAACATTTTATTGTAGCATCGATGTATTGCATATTAGGTGAGTTTGTAGTCCTAGATGAAGTATCGGATTTTCAATAGCATCTTTACAATTATATTGTAGCATTTTTGACGGGATAAAAATGCGTTAGCTGGCCAGAATGAAAATACTTGAATACGTTTTGGTTTTCTAACTACTCAAATCATTCCTTATTGTGAATTAATTTATTATTTCGGCATGAAGTCAGACGTCTATTTCTTCTCTAAATTATTTGCAAGTGAACCGCGTTACGATAGTGGGGAACCTCGGTATAGGGTGAACCCTTTGATAAATTATTCCAAAATCGCTCGTTTCGCCATTTTTGTAGTAATAAGGCTCTATTAAATTTAAGATCTCGGTCCACATTATCCCCAAAACACGCTTGTATTCCCAAAAACACTCAACAGAAAGTAAGAAAGGCAACAGAAAGTAAGAAAAAAGTTAATATCTTGGTATTTATTTGGAGCTCTAATTCTTTAAACTTCACATGTTCTATTTATTCTATTTATTTGATTTGTGTAGATTTTATTCCGATGCCAACTTTCTATTTTATGCATTCGTTTATTATTAGCGAATTGTACGTCATGTTCGTGGTTTGCTTGGAAATTAAATCGCATCCGAAAATTTATATTTTTCTAATCCTCACGCGACTATTAGAACCTGATCGATATTGAAATTTTTTCTAATTTGTTGCTTCATAAGTAGCATGTAGTTTCATATAAACTTTTCGGACTTATGATACTAGTTATTGAATTAAATGGAAATTTTTGTAGCTTTCTGTTCTGTGAAATGAGCAATTTATTCCTTGTGACGAGTTTATTTGCACAGACGAGTTAATTTAATTACTGAAATTGGGAGTGTGAATTGTGGTGAAAAACTTCATCATTTAGAGCACAATGGCTTCCAACATGTCACTATCATGTCAGGGCACTAGCATGCGGTCAGAGCAATAGTATGTGGCCAGGGCACTAGAACACACTATCAGAGCGCTAGTGTGGGCGAAAGCTACGGTAGTTAGAACTGACCGTGTGCAAATTTCTATCGTTCGAACTTTCCTGATGAGATGCACCAGTTTCCACTTCGTCGTCGGAGTAATCAATTTGTCGAAAATTCTCTACAGATAACATGCGAATCAACAAAATGCATAAAAAACGTTATGAGGTTTCAATCCTACGGATTGAGTGAATATTTCATTGCCTAGCGACGGCAAACATATGCACTTACTTGATGTGCCACGCGACTTGAGGATGGCATTGTAGTTTAAAATATTCGCTATAAACTACAACAGTCATCGCTAAATAAATTTCCGTCGATATTCTTGACATGAATGACGTGTAAATTTTAATTGCACGGCGTGAAGAGCGCAAGCGAAGATAATGGATGTTTATGTTCACTTATACCAAGTCATGAAAACTTTAACGAAAATTATTATCTCGTAGAATTTTTAAAGTTTGAGTTTATCAAAATGATAATGATGCTAACAATCTTTTTATGTAATGATAATATTGCTAATGATCTTTGTACTAATGTTTTCAGTGTAGTCGAAATGACTTTAATGAGCAACACCCAAGATATGAACACAATTTTTGATTGTTTTTGCCGTTAATTTAAATTAATTTCACTCATTACCATTGTCTTGATGTGCATCGCAACTATATTATTAATTATTTATCACTCAGAAAAATGAGTTCGTCCAAGTAACTGTGCACTTTTGGCCCTTTTGTGGGTCATCCTAACCCAGTTCGGACCGGCTAAAGGACGTATCAATGCTACGACCGCTCTTTGCTCGGTCTGTGGGGGAGGGAGGAGAAAGTGTTTCACTATTTGGACAATGTGACCCATTCATTTACACAACAATACTCATGGTTCCTGTATTGTGCAGTCAGTGGCTGAGTGCCATGTCTGCTCTTTGCTGGTGCTGTGTGGGAAAAGTGTGTCATTATTTGGGCAATATAAGCCCCGTTCATTTTTTTGAGTGTTCAAATATCAATACCAACTCATGATGCCTGTATTTTCCCTTTTTTTCGACTCGTGATGCCCATATTTTTCGATTTGCGGTGCCCGTATTTTTTTAATTGTGGTGCCCGTATTTTTCAACTCATGGTGCCCGTATTTTTCGACTCATGGTGCCCGTATTTTTCGCCTCATTAATGCCCGTATTTTTCGCCTCATTAAGCCTGTATTGTGCAGTCGAAGATCCCTGGTGGCAGCGGATCGAACTCGACGCAAGACTTCGAGGAGGCCTTCAAGGAGGCTGAAGGCGAGAAGGCTGCCGCTGAAGCCGCTGCTAACGCCACCGCCCCCGCCCAGGACGGCGTGGGGGGCGTCGACCCCAGCCAACAACAGCAGTCCCTTGGATGGAGGGAGGTGCCCTACAACGCGGGGGTGGACTGAGATGCGTAGGATGATCTGCTTCTGTATAAGATGCAACCCACCGGGCAATCAACGTTGTAATAACAACCTTGAATCAACGTAAATTCAACATCACAACGTTTAATCAACATCATATGCCTGGTGGGCAGTCACTTAAAGTTCTATTGGTTGAAAATATTAGACGTCTTATATTTCCGATTCTGTATTCGGTATAGAATAGTGGAAGTTTATTATTATTATGAGTGGTGCGATGGGAGGTAGAGGACGTCTGGTATCTTCAATACGTTCACGGTTGGAGCTTCCAATATTGGTTTGATTAATAACAGCTCGCGGTTGGGATATTCAGTTTGCATTCGTCTAGGCTATTAGTTATTTCACTTTGCTGCGACGATTTAAGTAATGTCTGGCCCGATTGTTATTGGAGATTTATTCTTCACTGAATATCTTTTTCGTTGTAAACACATACTACCAACAATCCAGAACAAAATAGAAATGTTTGGGTATCCATTTTCTGCACGCAATTTATTTTCAGGCGAGTAATCTTGGATTTTTTCATGTCATTTGTATATGAATTTAATTCAAGAGATTGTTTTTGCTGTCGCCTTTGCTTGGTCCGGAAAAGTCGGCACAAAATTCGCTCTAAAACTCATTTTTACGCCGTAGTGAGCATGAACAAATTAACATGGTGAGTTTCTCCTGAATTCCTCTGTTGTAAATATTCATTATGGTTCTGAGTCGATGTGTTCCGCCAGTCAACGGATGTTCTTTCCATAAGACGAATTTAGCGAATGTTCCTGCCAACAGTTCGATGTTGACAAATGTTCCTGCCAACAGTTCGAGGTTGACGAATGTTCCTGCCAACAGTTCGATGTTGACCAATGTTCCTGCCAACAGTTCGAGGTTGACGAATGTTCCTGCAACAGTTCGAGGTTGACGAATGTTCCTGCAACAGTTCGAGGTTGACGAATGTTCCTGCAACAGTTCGATGTTGACGAATGTTCCTGCAACAGTTCGATGTTGACGAATGTTCCTGCAACAGTTCGATGTTGACGAATGTTCCTGCAACAGTTCGATGTTGACGAATGTTCCTGCAACAGTTCGATGTTGACGAATGTTCCTGCAACAGTTCGATGTTGACGAATGTTCCTGCAACAGTTCGATGTTGCCGAATGTTCCTGCAACAGTTCGATGTTGACGAATGTTCCTGCAACAGTTCGATGTTGCCGAATGTTCCTGCAACAGTTCGATGTTGACGAATGTTTCTGTCAATTGTTCGAGGTTGACGAATGTTCCTGCAACAGTTCGATGTTGACGAATGTTTCTGTCAATTGTTCGAGGTTGTCGAATGTTCCTGCAACAGTTCGATGTTGACGAATGTTTCTGTCAATTGTTCGAGGTTGACGAATGTTCCTGCAACAGTTCGATGTTGACGAATGTTTCTGTCAATTGTTCGAGGTTGACGAATGTTCCTGTAACAGTTCGATGTAGACGAATGTTCCTGCAACAGTTCGAGGTTGAGTGTTCCTGCAACAGTTCGATGTTGACGAATGTTTCTGTCAATTGTTCGAGGTTGACGAATGTTCCTGCAACAGTTCGATGTTGACGAATGTTTCTGTCAATTGTTCGAGGTTGACGAATGTTCCTGTAACAGTTCGATGTAGACGAATGTTCCTGCAACAGTTCGAGGTTGAGTGTTCCTGCAACAGTTCGATGTTGACGAATGTTTCTGTCAATTGTTCGAGGTTGACGAATGTTCCTGCAACAGTTCGAGGTTGACGAATGTTCCTGCCAACAGTTCGATCTTGATGAATGTTCAGCAGTAGGACATAGGCGGGAGCGCGTTCTATAGCGTCAGGAAGCTAGGTCGTCTCACCAAGAGTACTCAAGTAGAAGGTATTTTCTCACTGGTAGCTAGGACTTATTATTTGGGTAGACTATATAATGGATTCACTGTACAATGAATTCACGACATCGTAAATAATATCAATCTCAAATCGCTACCCACATCCGTTCTCGCTTTGAATAGCAAAGTTTAGTCTCCGAGGTCAATAATATTCTAAAAAAAATAAGATTCTAACAAAATATGAATTCAGTCAAGTAGTAACTGGTTGAATATAGTTTGGACAGTTTTCTTCTGCATTGGATACAATTTCAAGCTATAACTGTCGTACTATCAATCGCTTCCTCTCATCCACTTTTGCAAACAGCAGTTTTTCCGAGTTCAGCTGGCACCTACGCTGATCTGTTTTATTTGTGTTCTCGACATCTTTTGTTGTGTTACTCCTTTTTCTCAAGAGATGCTTTGCTTCTTTTAACTTATGTTAATGTACTCTTTTCTATATTGTTTGTTGCATTTGTTTTCTTTTAGATTGCGAAGTAACGAATGCTTGAATTCATAAATTCGAGCCTCTATGCAATCGGACACCCAAAGGTTTTTTTTTCAGTTTATGGATCTGACTTGACGGTTTTCTGTAGCACAGATCTGTAGTGTGCGGCATTTGAAGACCGCGTGTTAAGCATTGATCATTTATTGGTAAAATCCGTTCCTTGTTTCTAAACAAATGATATTTTTGGGGTTTTGTTCTAATTCCAACTTCTCGATAGATCAATCATTTTTATTCCCGAAGAAATTTCTTGGGTCAGTAAACGGCAAAAAATAAAGGACTTTGTATCAAAATTATGTATTTTTTATTCGTTGTGGGTGTAACAGCAGCAGTAGCACTTTGGAAAACACTCTGCATGTTGTGCACGTGTTGGTGTGTTCAATACTTTAATCTTTATTAGTTGATGAAAGAAATATCTTAAGTTCCGTTATCAAGTAGAGGGCCTTATTATTTTAGTGATTGAAGAAAGTTTAGAAAGATATAACTAATAACTATTAATAACTAACATTAATCCTATTGTATCAAGTGTAGTGCAGTGCAAATTGTTATGGTTGAGTGCTGTGCTGTAATGTCTGTATGTTGGCCGAGGTGTGGTAGCGGTGCAAGCTCTCGAGTTCTCAACATTTAAAACGAGTTATTAAAAAATTGTTCTTTTTACCCTTAAATTTATGAACAGAGGTGCATCTTTGAAAATTCCTCGATATTCGATCGAACAATTCAAGAAAAATCGAAATTAATTATTAAAATAATTAATTATTACATTACAAATTAATTACAAATATTCAAATAAAAATAATAATTAAAAAATCTAAATTCTATTACTGGAATATTGGAAAACATTTCATGGTAATTTTTGGCGAATTGGAAGGGTGACCACAACATTTTGGAACTCGTAGGTAATGTTGAGAAAAGCGAGGACAACCGCACCGATGCTGGCGCCTCTTTTACTGCCATCTGTTGTTGTTGCGAGTGTCTCCCTATTTCGTAGGTGTGACTTTCATCGTCTTCTCGGCGTAGGTTGTTGACTTTTTCCTTCATCTGGAATATTCCTTGTTAATATTCCAGAATATTATCTTGCGATGTTCTTCCAATCATTAAAGTATATTTATTTTTGTTCGCCCAAATTTGCGCATATCAAGAAGTTTATGCTCGTTTTTGATTATTTTTTTACCATGATTCTGTTATTATGATAATGATTCTGAATATCATCAAACCTGAAAGATCTGGGACCAGTATTTTGTGTTCTGTCAATTTAATTCGAACGAAGTTTTCGTCTTCCAGCGTCATTATTCATACTCTTGAGGTAGCCTAAAGTTTATGGTTCGCGTATCATCAATAATTACCACGAGAGAAATACCATATATCTCTTATATGGTTTCTCTTATTAGGTACTAACGTCGTCTCGAGACCCAGAGTAAAAAATGCTAATGGTTCTTGTACAGGGGGCCACTAGTGGCGGCCAGTGCAATTTATAGATGCTAACTACTACTATTGATTCTTCTGTCTTCGTGTAAGGGGTTACTGGGACCCTTACGTGTCCAGTAGCGTTTATTATACATGAGGCCAGTAGCACAATTAATGGTGGCGGTCAGTATTTGGTAGGTTATACTTGCGCCACTAATGTACTTATGTTCAAGCGCCTAAAACATGACGATGCCCTGGTATCCCTTCCGTTCTTGCAAAAGGCGTGTGGAGGGAGGTTGCTGGGTCGTTGATCGAATGTTCTAAGATCTGGTTTGAAATGCAATAACTGGTGTTTGTTGGTGAAGCAAGCGTTGCACGAGTTCTTTCAACACCCTCGCTATCAAGATAGCTTTATCTGTAGACAGATATTCACTGTACAGAGCTCTCCTCTGAAAGACCAATAACAAAGCTATGTAGACGCCGACGAAAGCACTCCATCAATGACACTAACAGATGGCATTCACCAGTGCAATAGATTTTTATCATTGCTCTGTTAAAGGTAAGAAGGTCACTCTTCACCACGTGTTTGAAGCTATTTAGCAGCACAGACGAAATGGTCTGCTATCTTCGATGTTCGTTTTGAGGAAAGGAACATTCGCTGAGTTACAAACGGCCATAATGTTGTATGGTTGCTTGTTAATTCTAGCATACGAAAGCTACCTCACCTCAATTTACTGTGTCCGTCTTGGTATCACTTGTATTGTTGGAAGAGTTTCGACTGCATGCTAGCGTAAGGCGTGGAACAACGGGTATCCTAGGGACGGTCGTCGACTTTTGCCCTAAGCTACTGCCACAGCAACTAAACTCTTAGTTGACTATCACGCGTTGCTATCACGACGTACTGTCTTCCTCCACTCTTGTCGAGTCGTATTCAGTTCTCTTAATCTTTAGCTCCGCTCTTGTTCGTATTCTTCTCACGAAGGTTCACGTTGAAGGAGTTAACTGGTCGGCGCCTGTTGAATTAGGCAGGAAATTCCTCGACTATTTTTCCCATTAAACGAGTCCGAGGTTATAAGCGCCAACGTAAACGAAGCAGCTGGGAGGGTTGGCGAGCAGAGATGTTTTCTAATGTGAATATTAAAATATTAACTTGATGTGTCGGGAGTAGATTCTCTCCGTTATCACCATTCCGCATGGACTCTAATGAATCTTATATCTTCTCTCAATGTCTTTCCTCTGGAGAGAAGTTGATGGTCGTGTGATGCTTCGGTTATTATTATCAAGTGTTTAAAATTATACGCGCTTCACGTAATTTGAGTTATATTTTGTTCATCACTTAGCGGTTAGTGAATAAAAATTTTGAGTATCATTAAAATGTTACTAGTAAACAATTTAGCCTAATGATGATTTTATTACCTCAACGCATCGAACATTCGACATCGAAACTTTCATATATGTACGTCTTCCTTGTACAGTAGAAATTTTCGGAAGCGCTTTTAGAGGGGCGTTCCAGCTTTTGTACATCAATGTTTTTAATACTATTAACTGGTACATTGTTAAAGGATCAAAACCAGATAATGATTTCTGTTTAGCAGTTGTGTGCAAGCCCTAAATGTTACTTTCTCGTAACTGCATGGTTGCGGGAAGTAGCGGCCACTAAATGGTTCAACTCAACTCAATTGTTTTAAGATAGACGGTTTGTGAAAGATGCCCGCATTAAACGGGCATCTTTTTTTCAACGGGCCCGCTTTTAATAAAGTTTACATAGCTCTACATCCTGTCACCTGCAACCCTCTGAAAGCTTTTCTTTTAAATTAAACTTTAGAAAACAGGATCCAAAATATGACGCAAGGTGTCAATGATAACAATAACCTTGGATGCTATCATCTATTGATCATAATCATCTATATTGGAATCATTGAATGTCTATCATAGTTTTGTACTAATACGGCAGTTCGTGGGCAAATGAATTTCTCATAATATAAATAGCTTCTTCCACAATATTAATGAAAGAGATGCCACTAAATAACGGAAATTTGAATTGAGGGAATTCAACTTATTCGCATTTTCTCATTGATGGCGAACTGGGATTAAATGTTAACGAAACTTGATTAAGTTCATAACTAACCGTGGAAAAAATCTCTGAAAAATTTGACCATAATCGACAATTTCATTGAAATGAAACGACTGGCACCTGAGGAGCCTACAGTCGATACGGTTCCACCTCTCGCTCGATCCCGACGAATTTCAGTTGCTCCGTCGGTCCATATCTGAAAATGATGCGTTTTTAATCTCAATTGCGTATTTCTAACAATAATTATAATCAGCGTTATGTAAAATTTATATTTGAATTCACCGACTTTTGCATTGGAATGTTCGAGGTTTGATTAGATTGCTATAAAATATAACTACAAATTATATTTTATGATATAAAATTAACATCTATATAAAAAGCTGCAAAATAATTTTTTCAAGGAAGAGTATCAATCAGTTAACTAGATATACATGGGGATGAGCATAATTCCCAAGTGGAAAGTTTCAACTGAACTTGTCCCAGGTAAGAAGTTCAAACTCGCCTGTAATCAAAGAAGAGTTCCTCCCCAGAAGCGATGTGACGCTTGGCGAAGATGCCAATGCGATGGTCGCCGTTAACCATCATGACTTTGGCATAGCAGTTCGGGTTTATAGAGTGATTGGCGAACCTAATCTTGTTCCCCTTCCGAGTTGCGTCCACGACGAAGTCTGAGAACGAAAAGTGTGCATGTAAAAAAAATAATAATAGACAATATCTTATATTGCTGAATGAATGGTACGTTAATTCAACACACGATTATTTGGTAATCCAGAAAAATGCATGCCTTCAAACTCGGCTACTTCTACGTCGTGTAGGTTCCCCACCGGTGGGTTCCAGCGGGCTCCGCGTCGGGACAGAAGAAACCTAAAATCGACACCTCATGTGCCGAAGAGCTCGCTCACCCTTTCGTACGTGGTCAGATCATATCGCTTCCTTCCCTTAGCCACTGTTCCATCCCCGTGAGAAATACTTCACCCTCTCGACGGCCCACTACCTCTTCGTCTTCCTCTCTCTTCTCTTCGCTCAGGAAATTCATTCCAACTCAGGTCTCACCATTGTACAATCAGCGAGTCGCTGGTCATGTGGACGTTGTCTTACGCTCATGATGTAATGTCTTGATCCACAAAAGATATTCGGGCCTAACCTCTACCCAGCAGTGCTCCAGTGCTATCGCGAGGCAAGCTCTGCATCAACGGCCTGTCCAACCTTACCTCCTTGGCTCTCCGACTCTCCTTCCGCTTGGAACTCACACTTCAACTTAAATCCAGTGCAACGAACTTGTAGCCTACCGCTCCATGGTGAATAAGGGTCTATTAGCTTCGAATCTTGGAGGCATGCAAATGGCATAAGAAAAGCGTAGAAAACTGTTCGCATCATAAAATATCCAGCTCCACTTTAGTTTCCCTTTCTCATTTCCCCTGTTTTCACATTTTCCTTCGAAACATGTCAGTAGCAGAAAGCTACACCTATCCAGTCTCCTCTGCAGTGAGTACAAGCCCAGACACATCAACCACACCCAATAGTTCAGCTCTTCCATCCCGCTGATCTTGGAAATGAAGGTTTGCTGGATCTGTTCAAATTGTCGCACTGCGTCGAATGTGAACAGGTTCCAGAGCTTGCATCAGTATTCAAGGAGAGGAATAGCAAGAGCTTGAAGAGTGTTATCATCGCCGCCTAGCTTTTGCGGCTATTAACGTTAGGTAATCACCAAATTCAACCTGGGTATTTATCATCACTCTTAGAACGCGAAAGCGTTCTTTTTCTTCAATTTCCATTCCCTCTGGACCCAGGTAACGATGTTCCATCCTGACTCTTCACCTACCTCTGTTACTTAGAACTTCAAATTTGGTTCCATTGAATTTCATGTCGAGGCACTTGCGCCCAGTCTGATATTGCAGACATGACTTGCGACCTCTCGCCTGCTGTCCTGTCCGTAATAGGCATCAGTCCACTAGTAGTGTCGACTATTGTCCGAGGTCGAGGCGTGGCTCACTGTCACATGTATGTCGGCAATGTGCTTGAGGAATATCAATGCACGGACGTTCGTCCGTAATATTTCACATTTCACTCTTCCCTCACTTGACTTCGAGTCTCCATCAAGTCGATCAGCTAGCAAGTTGTGTCTCCTTGCCAACAAAACACGTCTGTCCTCCAGTTGTCTTTCTTTTCTGATCATTCCATTGTCAACTTTGGCAAGCACTTTCGCGAAGTCTAAATTCACCATGTCAACCCCGGTCTTCTCTTCCAGCTTGGCCAGGATATGGCTGTGATCCTCCAGTAACTGGGATAAACAGGTCCTGCACAACCAAGCTGGAACGCTTCACAAGCCCGGCTTGTTATGAGTGGACACCTTCTCCAATTCTCAAAACACCTCTTCACATACCCGCCGTCCTCCTCACAGACCTCCCCGTCTCCTCCCTGAAGTCCCAGTTACCTGCAGGTTGCAGCCTTCCTGCCCATCATCTCATCATTTGCTCACCTTCCTCTTCTCGTGGCCGCTCTTCCGCGTCCAATCTCAAGCCGTCATCTAATCAAGCGTGATGCTCGACGCAGACAACGATTTCATCTAAAAATATAGAATACAATACTGAACCAACCGTTGTTGAGGTTGAAGAGGAATGAACACATGTATTTGTCGTAGACTTTGCCGCGTCTATCAGCCTCGTCTTGGGAGATAATCTCGCCGCAATATTCTGATATGAACTCGTTCTTATTTACTGAGTCCTTGAGGAATATGCCCCAGCCAGCCACATCTGATGGGGCCATCAGCAAGTGCTTATCTGTGAAATATAATATCAATGTAAATTGTTGTTAAGATAATAGCTTGGACTTATTGTGCACACGGATTTAATAGAAAAATGTGCAGCAAACTGAAGCTAATAAAATCTAAATCTTGAATATTTCTTCAACGTATTTTATATTCTGATTTAACAATATTATATCTCCACGCACATGGTATTTTAACAAAGGAGATAAAATTTTCATTTTAAATATCCTCATCTACCTGATTTCATTCAATATTTAACCGATGAAAATGCTAGTATACGCAATACTCATCACGATGAAGTATATATGAGTCAAAAAGGAAGATTTACATAAAAAAGTCTATTGTAACTCAAGTAACTTACGTAGGCCGCACTGTACGGAGACGTTTTTGCATGTAATTTTTGCGACGGTGAACTGATTAAGGAAGATCTACATAAAATAAGTCTATTGTACAGGTCAAGTAACTTACGTAGACCGCGCTGGACGGAGACGTTTTTGCATGTAATTTTTGCGACGGTGAACTGATTAGCACCGCACGTGGTGCACAAGTCAGGGTCGCACTCCCGCACCGCCAGGAAACACGGACACTGTTTCGTGTTGCACGAAGCCTTGCACCGACACCCGGGGAACCTGTTCTGGCCTGAAAAATATGGCGCTCAATAAGAAAAATATTCAATAGAAATATACAAATAGAAATATACAAATAGAAATGAGATTGTACTTGTATTCTATGTGTTTTTGAACTGATTGAAAATATGGCGTCAATAAGAAAAATATTCAATAGAAATATACAAATAGAAATACGATGGTACGGTACTTGTATTCTTTATGTTTTTGAACTGATGCAAAGTTTGGCGTTCAATAAGAAAAATATTCCATAGAAATGTACAAACAGAAATGAGATTGTACTTGTATTCTATGTGTTTTTGAACTGATTGAAAATATGGCGTCAATAAGAAAAATATTCAATAAAATATACAAATAGAAATGAGATTGTACTTGTATTCTATGTGTTTTTGAACTGATTGAAAATATGGCGTCAATAAGAAAAATATTTAATAAAATATACAAATAGAAATAAGAATTGTACTTGTTTTCTATATATTTTTGAACTGATGAAGGAGCTGGTGAATTTACTTGACATTTTCTTTATTTTTAATTTTTGGTGAAAATATCCAATACCAAAGAAATGAATGGGTGAGAATAACACATAATAATAGGAAGAGTTATACACTAAACTACACGTAACATTATCCTATGTATAAATTCATTCAAATCAATATTAGATGTAATTTGATAAATTTACTTACTTAATTTTTTAATTTATTAAAAGCTGAAAAACCCCTACAATGGTTAAAAATGATTCCAAATTGCAGGTTGATAAAATACAATGCAATTATGCCTTCACTTAGAAGGATAATCTGTTGAAATTATATAGCGAGAACCAACAGAGGAGCAGAACTATGGCTGCAGCGGCAGAACTTCTTGCAGAAGTTCTAAGTCAGAACGCCCGAACCTACCTACAGCTGCAAGAGAGAACCTACTAAAAAAAGAACCATTTCCCAGCGACTCACAGTCGGGACTACAGTGGCAGAACTTCTCACAGGAGTTCTGAGTCAGGAAGATAGAACCTACAGCTGAAAGAGAACCTACCAAAAAAGGACCATTTCCCAGCTACTCACAGTCGGGACTACAGTGGCAGAACTTCTCGCAGAAGTTCTGAGTCAGGATGCAGCCACAGTTCTGATCACACGGCTGGTTAGGATGGTCACACGGAGAATAGTTGTACACGTGGTTGTTGCTCGAGTCTTTCTTGAGCTGAAAAATGTATTAAAAAATATGAGTGAGGAGACTTCGCACGCATCCAAGTGACTTAGTTACATGTATTAGGTATTATAAAATATTAGTAGCCCTGCGTTCTCTGAAATAATAAATGACTGTTGCTGTGCATCAACCAAAGTCAGACTGATGAATCCCGTTTTATATATTTTATATTATTGAAATATCGTACATATCTTATATCAATATATCTTATATATTGAGCCTAAGCGAACGTTAGACTGGACATTAAAAATGCACGGAATATGCCCTGGATCATCCGAATTTTACAACAATCCATTGACCAAAGTCTGACTGACGAGTCCCGCTTAATATATTATTTCATCCTAAGCCCACGAGGAAGTACGAACGAACGTAAGAAATGCATAGGATATTCTCTTTTGTGATAGAAATTGGACAGACATTAATTGTTTCAGACTAAGCCTAAGCTGGTTAAAAATGCGCATAAATTATTGCGTTATGTTATATATTATTATATATAATAATTATATATTCATTTTATTATATAGTATGTCCCACTTATTATGTTATTTTAGCTTAAAGTTTGAAATGCGTAGACTATGCTAATGTGTCCCCTGAATTTTACGGCATTGCCTTGATCAAAGTCTGACTGATTAGTCCTGCTTATTACATTGTTTTCATGATATCATTTATTAATATTCTAATAATTATTTATGCAAAGGATGGGAAAAAAATTTGAAATGTGGATGAATTTTCAAACATATGCTCATGAATTACCTGAATTTTGCGGCAGTGCATGGACCAAAGTCTGACTGATTAGTCCCGCTTATTAAATTTTTGTTAATATATTATTTATTAATATTCTCATACTTATTTATAGAAAATTCGGAAATAAAATTCGAAATATGGATGAATTTTCAAACATATGTGGATGAATTACCTGAATTTTGCGGCAGTGCATGGACCAAAGCCTGTGTTTCTTCTTCTTCTTGCGGGGCGGAGTGCTGTCCTTCTGCACGGCGTCTGCCGGCAGCTCGGTGCTCTCGAGGCGAGAAAACTCATAAACCTGTACATTGTGAGGAACTCATAAACCTGTACATTGTGAGGAACTCATAAACCTGTACATTGTGAGGCACTCATAAACCTGTACATTGTGAGGCACTCATAAACCTGTACACTGTGAGGAACTCATAAACCTGTACATTGTGAGGCACTCATAAACCTGTACATTGTGAGGCACTTATAAACCTGTACACTGTTTCATAAACCTGTTAATTGTAAGGAACTCATAAACCTGTTAATTGTAAGGAACTCATAAACCTGTACATCATTATGGATATTCAGTGGATAGCAGTGGCATGTCGTAGGATGATACAGGCTTTACTTTTATGCTCGCATTTCAATGGCCACCAAAAAAAATAGAGAGATCAAAATGTCGCAGAAGCTGTTAGGCCCTTGTTTTTAGCAGAAGCTACCGAAGAATGGTTAAGTCAAATCCGTATACAATAAATAGAGAAGTAATTATTCAGAATACGGATGTTAAATTTCAATTATTCTGATACGGTTGCTAAATTCATAATCGATTTGCTGAAGTAAGCAATTAATATCGAAAGAAAACTAATTATTGCAAACATAATTGTTCACATTGCTCACCTGCTGACAAGTTTTGGACATGATGGCCTGAGCAATAGCGCAGTAATTGTTCAGAAAAACCTTCTGAAGAGCTCGGAAAAGCGAGGCTTCTGATCCCAGCCAACTGTCGTCACTCCTCCCTCCGGTTCCCAACTCCCCTTCGTCTTTAATAGATTTTTCCAACAAATCTTTGGAGTCTTTCGAGTTTTTGTCACCAAACTCACGTCCGTCTTTAGGGTTGTTGCCCTCCAACTCCCCTTCTTCTTTTAGTATTTTTCCCACCAAATCGCGTTCGTCTTTCGGATTGTTTTCCCCCATATTTTGTTGAGCTCCCTCCGTACGGTCACTGCGAAGTACGGCCAGAAGACTGCGTTGTGCAGCGTCACACGGGGCCGTGTACACGTATTTCCCGTTACGGTCGTTCTCACAGCCGTAATATTTGTTACTGCCAGACGCTCTCTCGCAGTCATGGCCATTTGTACCGTTGGTAACGCCGGTAATTCCACTAAAGCTATTCTGTCGGCGAATACCGTTACCTGAGCTGCCGCCTACATGGCCTGATGAAGCAAAACACATGGTAATTCATGGTAATACAAGAAAATTCATAGAACACAAATTTCATTCATGGAATACAAGTTTAATTCTTCACATAGTAGTTGCAAGTACGTTCTTCACAAGTCAGTGGGAAGTTTAAATTATGATGAATAAAAAAATGTAAACAACAAAAGCATTGCCTACATCTGTGTCAAAAATTGACAAGTAAATAGGACATGATAAATATTTCATAGTTGTTATTAATAAAATGAGTACCTCGTAATATAGTACAACAATAAAATATCCTAAGTAGTATCAAATAACATTATTCAATGCAACATTCATTATTAGGAGTAAAATTCATGAGATGTGAATGAAGCGTGAGAGCGCCTGGTCTTCGAGAAATTTTGAAAAGAAAAATCGAGATTCTTGTAAGCCGAAAAATTTTGAAGACCTAAAGCCAAAAATAACGTTCCCTTGCATATTATTTTCCTCGATTGAACCTGAAATAGCAAAAGCACACAATTTAAAGCCCGAAATAATTTTTTTCTAAAGGATTTTGAGGTTTTACAAAAAAGTGCAGATATTTTGCAAAGAAATAGCAGTCCGGCGCTACTCAAATTTTTTCATGTTTTGACCTTATCAATTATATAACGACCATAAGCATAGTGTTTTTTCTCTATTGTCAACACTGATAATTTCTAGCTAAATTTAATAATTTCTAAATATTTTGCTCCATTGTTATCCCAGGAAAATGGCTGAATGCCCCTATTTACCCACAGTTCTGCTGCAGCCTTAAATGCATTTGCATCCGAGACTTGCTCTGACTAATGAGTAATTTAAATGTCAAAAAAAAAATGAGCAATGCTCGTATGATTTCATAAGAACGAAGGCAAAAAGGGAGCGAGATGTGAAGAACACATAATGGCAGAGCCACGTTAGACCATTAGGCTTGAGAACTGTTCAATGTGTCGAGTCTAATGTGTTTTTTGACACTTATGGAGCTGCTGAAGTCCTTAATACATATGTCCACATTCAAGAGCTAAAAGCTTTGAAAAAGCTGGAACTATAAGAGTCGTTAATGTAAGAGCTACATAAGAATCCAAGAACGTATAAACTATTGAAAAACGTTTTTTTTATCAAGTTTATGTTTCCTCTACCATGAATTTTATTCAATCCTTCTTACGAAACTTACGAGCCTGCTTACGACTGCTTTTAGCGACTAACTATACACATTTGTCGCCTCTCAAATGGCGTTTTATTGTAAATATATGTTCATCCATAAATATGTAAATATGTGAAGTTATTTACTGACTGACTTATGACATATGCTACAGTCACCGAAAATATAATGAGTTATCGAGGAAAATAATATGCTAGGGATTTTTTTCATAACAATTTTGAAGGGTTCAGTATCCTAGCGCCGGCTTCCTGCAATGTGTTCCATCCGCTAACAGGATAATGCAAATCATGTTAATAATTATAATACGAATTGTGAGTAAATAATCGTTATTGCAATCTCAATTCAGTAAACAGAATTAATGATTTAGGGCCAATAGAAATTTATAAACAAAGATATAATTGATGGTATACAGGCAATTGAATTTCAACAAAGTTTAATTGAACGTAAAAATAATAATGAATGCTTGTATAGGACTTCTTGCATGAACAAGTAATAGATTTAAATTAGCAGAAACTGCTGTAATTCAACATTAATGTAAAAACGTGAAGTTACAATTTATATTGAAGTTTGAAATTTCGTCTTGATTGCATAAAACCAACAATGAAATATGAAGAAAAAATCAAATTCACTGCATCGAAAACCAAAAATGATTAAAATTACCAATGAAAAATGCAATTCCTTATTAGGTTCAGGAATTAAAGCAAGAATACGGCATTTAAATTAAAACCACGGCATGTAAAATCGATGCCGATAACAGACGAGATCAAACAAATGCCCGCCCAACAATTAGCAGAAAGATAATAATGAAATCTAATTCGTCTTAATAGCCAATCTTACCTAAGATACGCACCGTGAACCAATTCCGGATCTTAGGATTTTCTCAATCTCTACAAATTTAGTTTAGAATGTAGACACAAACCTTGGGCAGAAGTCGTAGCTCGCGAAATAACAGCCAATAAAGGAGATCTCAAGTCTCGATTGACGCAGTCACTCTTGCTGCATGAATGAGTGATACATGAGTGATGTGATGAGCAATTGTGATGAATTATTGTGATGCAGAGCACCACCCAAGTGGTGATAAATCATTGTGATGCAGAGCACCATAAATAATTGTGATGCAGAGCACCATAAATAATTGTGATGCAGAGCACCAATGGCACATCTATTGACGAAAAATTCAAGTGTCATGTCTTGCACTCGTGAATGAGTGGCTCAGTTTGTCCAAATAGTGACACACTTCTGCACGTATAGCACTGATACGCCCCCTTTGCCAGAAGCAAACTGGGTCAGGGTGACCCATGCAAGAGCAAAAAGTGCATCGCTATTTGGACCAAGCCTTGCTCATTTCTCTCAGTGTTCCTATCTATTAGATTTACAGGTCACTGAGGTCAGTGTTGGGGGAATGGTTAAGGTTAGTTAATACGTAGGCGAGTGTTTGGGAAATGTGTTGCTGTTTATCAACCAAAAAGGCACCTTAAAGGGAAAAATATTACAGTGAAAACAATATTAGTTTAAGGTTTGATGTCGTTGTGGTTATCTCCTTATGCGCAAAGACCGAAATAGTCGATTTCTTGAATAGCTGTTCCACAACAACAAAGAAAGCTAGGAGCATACAGAAGCATTAATACATTGTACTTATACCATTTCCAGATTGTGTTAAGATAATACCGGTACCATTTCTAGATTGTATTAAGGTAAGGTTTCTCTCCTTACATTAAGCGATTCAAATTGAGAGAAAGCATAATGTGACACTGAAATATAACTTACGCCACGCTAACACTTTGTTCAACAACGTCATCCATATTTTTTTTAGCTTTGGCTTTATAGTGAAGAAGTAACTTTTCGAAGTGAAAAGTTACTGTAAGTAAGTTCGCTAAAAAAGCCTTAGGATAGGAATGTAAAAAGTCTTCCTATCGCTAAAAAAGCGATAGGAAGACCTCGGGTTTAATTCGATCTCGGCCGTCAATTTCCTAGGCATTGCAAAATTTTTGAATATATTAAAAAGAGAAGCAAAAAATGTGACAAAATTTAAATGACTGTATTTAAAATTAGTAAACTATCAAGCATTTAGCGTTCCATTTTTAAAAATTATATTGCTTCTGTAATAATAATAATGTTTGTTTTACTTGAATGTGTGTGCTTTACATTTCACTCGGATTGTTTGTGTGAGAAAAATTGGCAGAAAAATCGTGTGTTCTTGTGTATTGCTCGTGGGCAAGCCTTGTGTAGGCAAGCCTTGTGTAGGCAAGCCTTGTGTGGGCAAGCCTTGTGTAGGCAGGCCTTGTGTAGGCAAGCCTTGTGTGGGCAAGCTTTGTGTAGGCAACCCACCATCAGAAGAGGTCGACGGGCCGGCACCAGCACAAGCGGCGGCAGAAGCAGCAGCAAAGTACCGCACAAGTCTCATGCTATCGTTGCTTTCCTCGGAGCTGTCATCGTCATTACCGCGATCCTGTGACGAACTGCGACGTAACTTGTTGCTGCTGACGATGCTGGTCGTTGTCTTGGCGACGATGCTGCTGCTGCTGCAGGAGTTCATGGAGTCCTGACACACGTCTTCCCCTGCCACGCTTGATGAACCGCTGGTGCCTGTGTTCCGTACGCCAGGCTGCAGCAAATATGTAGTTACGTATTAACATCACTTCATCGATTAAATCACAAATTTAACAAGATATTAAAGGCTAAGGAACGGTAAAAAATTCATTTTATTTGAGAAAAACCTTCGGAAGAAATACTGGATACGTATCAACTATTAAACACGACTTTATCGATTAAATCACAAATTTAACAAGAATTTAAAAACGAAGGAACGGCAAAAAAAATCATTTTATATGAAAAAACGTTCAGAAGAGATTCTGGAGATGCTGAGATTCTGAAACTGATCGTGTCGTCAGGCTAAATTGATCTAGAAAAAAAAAAAAAGAATTCCATGTTGCTTCAGCGCCCACGTACTGTACGTAGGCAATAAAAATACGCGTTAATACAAATATGCGAGCTGTAGTGTTGTGCTGGTAAGAGGTTGTCGGTCATTGCTCGTTTTTCGTATTCAATGACCCGGCGATTCCAGTCCCAATTAAGAAGGATAAGTTTTTTGGAAAGCGGGTCTAAAATGGGTCTGGCGGGATAACGAACCTCTGATGGTTGTAGAAGTATCAGTGGCCCTAGTGTCCTGGAAAACTGATTTTTGGTGTCCTGAACTGATCTATAATTCCCCTAGTGGCCACTACCAGGTCACGGTAGTATAACAGAGGTCCAGGCCGAGTCAAGTTACTACAAGAATCCTGGTACTCCCAGCATCAGGAAGTGCTTAGTTTTGTTAAATATTCAATAAAGTTTAATGCACTGACCAGGTTAAGGTAACACTCAGCGCCACAAGGCTCCCTGAGAGCGCGCAGCTCGGGGCTCTTGCGCTTGTTGATGCCGGGGCGCGGGTGGGAGGATGCCAGACCTGGGCACAAAAATGTTAATAGGTTATTATATTATTATAAGTTTATTATTGTTAGATGGTAAGTTTTTTAGTATGATATGGTTCTATACTGTTTCATTGTATTTTGTATTCAAGCTCACACTTCTTCATTGTAATGACCCTTGGCACAAAAATGTTGATTTACTATTATAGAATTATTGAAAGTTTATTATAGTAGGATAGTGAGCTTTCGTATTGTTGTATAGTTTCTATAGTGTTTTCACTGTAAATTCTTCATTGTGATGAACCTTGGCACATAAACGGTCATGATTTTAATGTATGTTCAATAATCTTTTCATTGGACTCTGTATTAGAGATTTCATTTTCTCATTGTGAAGGATGAATGCCTTTGCCCAAAACCGTAAATCAAATATATTATGATAAACTATATATTGTCCTCATGGTATTCTTTACTCAAGATTTAACTTTCTCATAAATGAAAGGATCTCCAAATGAATTTAGTGCATACTAACTTACATTTTATTCTTTTCAATTCATAGACAGACCAACGTGGGTCAAATTTATTACGAAATGTATACTTTACTAAAAGTAATTAATTAATAAAAATATTCGGAATAATATTTTTCAGTGCAAGAAAAGTAAATTTTATGTATATTCCAGTTAGAGTGAAGTGGCCATTCATCTTCTGAAGCACGAGTCTGACAATGAATCAATGTATGTACCTCCTTCGGTACCCTAGACAAGAAAGTAACTACGATTACAAAATTATGATTGAGCAAGAATATTATGCATTATATTCAATAATATTGAATATAAATAATGAATATAAGGCAATTAGCCAGATATCTAATAATTGGTTATTAGTAATACTTAATATGGTAGCAGCTGACATTTAAAGAGTGGGGTAAGTAGAAGGATTACCGAACTCATTAAATGGTACACTCCTTAAAACAAAGTTGTGTCAACAATATTTACAAGTGATTTTACGAGACGAGGAATTCATCACACAACAGAAAACAAGTGCGTAGAAACTTATAAATATGAATAATATTGATAAATAGTTATCTTACCATGAGGAGTATGCATTTATCAAGTCGTGATTTAATGCAATTCAAAAACAACCAAATAAGATAATACATCAATTAAATAAAATATCATTTAATTAGATATATTTTAGAGCAACCGTTGTGCTGAAATATATAAATGTTAATAAAATAACTGCCAGAACAGTCTTGTTCGATAATTAAAAAAATAAAAATAAAAAAGACTTGTTCAATAGGAAACTCAGAGTAGAATTACTGAACTTTTCTAAAAGTTATTAAACTAAAATTAGTAATATCAAATTGCAAGAAGATCTTAAAAAAATATAAAACAAAAATGCTGAGCTTGGCAACGGGATTATTGAGGAATGGTGATTAGCTGAAGTGGTGATTGGCTGACATGGTGATTGGCTGGAATGGTGATTGGCTGGAATGGTGACTGGCTGGAATGGTGATTGGCTGGTATGGTGATTGGCTGAAATGATGATTGGCTGGAATGGTGATTGGCTGGAATGGTGATTGGCTGGAATGGTGATTGGCTGGAATGGTGATTGTCTGGTATGGTGATTGGCTGGTATGGTGATTGGTTGGAATGGTGATTGGCTGGAATGGTGATTGGCTGGAGTGGTGATTGGCTGGAGTGGTGATTGGCTGGAGTGGTGATTGGCTGGAATGGTGATTGGCTGGAATGGTGATTGGCTGGAATGGTGATTCAAGTGTTGATGAGAAGGTGGGAAGAAGCTAGTACGAATTAGTAGGACGACTTTAATATATTTAAAATACATCAGACGTCACATTTATGATCTTGAAAGAAGGATAATTCAACATCGAAAATGCAGTGACACGTCAAGGATCGAACATGAGCGAAAATGATGTCGAGTCAACGATGAGCGCTAATGATTATTTTCAGCGAAGGACTGAGCGCAACAAAGGATTTTCAGCCAAACCGTGAGCGCAAATAACGTTCAGCGAACGAGTGAGAGCAAATGATGTTCAGCGAACGAGTGAGAGCAAATGATGTTCAGCGAACGAGTGAGAGCAAATGATGTTCAGCGAACGAGTGAGAGCAAATGATGTTCAGCCAAACCGTGAGCGCAAACGATTTCGTGTCAACGAGTGAGCGCAGATGATGTTGAGTCGATGCTTGAGGGTAAAAATCTGTTTATGAACGAACTATCAATGCTGGCGGATAATCAGTGACTGAAAAACGTAATGATATCGAGGAAAGACGATGTCATCGAGCGAAGACGATAATGATATTGAGCAATGACGGTAATACCGTAATAACGATGATATTGAGCAATGACTGTGATGTCGAGCAGTGACTGATATTGAGCAATGACTGTGATATCGAGCAGTGACTGTGATATCGAGCAGTGACTGTGATATCGAGCAATAATCTACTCACCGGGACATTCGTTCAAATCCCTGGACGCTGCACACAAACATCAGTTCATACTTAAGATATATTGCAAGCATGGGTTAAAACATGATCGAATAGCATGCCTATTCCGGCTTCTTAAATATCCATTTTCTGTGAACATCGGTAAAATCTAAGTGAACATATACTCTCATAGCGCATATTCTTTCAAGTGCTTTGTTTATTACGGTAGCACTTTTGCGTTTGTTTTAATGAAGAAAAAGTATGTCCAGTAGCTCACTTATTATTTGAGATTAAATATATATCCTAATATATGTGTGTATTCATTTCTTTGCTCATTGAGTCTCATTTAATGTGATACTCATTAAGCAGACCAACGCAGTAAGAGTCGCGCATAAGAACTTTGAACTCACACCACTCCCAGAGACAGAGATTTTTCAAGATTTCTTTCGAGAAATTTGCACTAAAACTCACCTTTTGCACCTAACTTACGGCAGGGTGCAATTTATTGTTGTATTGCTGTAAACGGGGGTATTTGAGGTCACCGATACATCAATTAGTTATAATTCTCAATTTATTTTTAATTGAAGATAAAACTTTCTCATAATAATGAACTATTCTCTAATAGGAAGAGCCCATCCATAGAGGCATTTTTAGCGCATTTTCTCATTTATGGAAAAAATGCACTATTGTGCTCGCTATGTCCGTCCTTCCGTCTGTCTGTCCGTCTGTCCGTGACCTCAAGTTTTCGTCGACGAAAAAATGCGCTCTTTGTCACTCACTGCAGTGAGTACTGAGTTATATTTTTTACAAATGCGTTGCGAACTTTAAATTAAATTGAGAAGAAAAACCACAAAAAACACGTCCTGTTTAAAAAGTATCTTTGCAGACTTCGAGTTCAAAACATTGCAAGAATAAAACACCGTATTTATCTCCATAGGTCTGCTCTTTATGAGAGAAATACGGTAAAAATTAAATCTTACGGTGCAAGAAGCAGTCGTATTTGTAGCAACGTCAGCAGAAGATCGTGTGTAATAAAAAATTCGGTATTACCTATAAAAAAAAACAGAAAATAAAATGTATCTATTCCCTAAAGCCTAAGCAGGAAATACGGTAAAGATTATAACTGACGGTGCAAGAAGCAGTCGTATTTGTAGCAGCGTCTGCAGAAGAGCGTGTGTAATAAAATATTCTCACATAACAAAGAAAACGGAAGATAAACCGTATGTATTCCCTAAAGCCTTCTGTATAAGCAAGAAATACGGTAAAGATAAGAAATACGGTAAATATTATAGCTCACGGTGCAAGAAGCAGTCGTATTTGTAGCAGCGTCTGCAGAAGAGCGTGTGGAAGCTGTGCATGGACTGCTCGGGGGGCACACTCAGGGCGCCCTCGCTGTCTATGTTCGCTGTGCACTCGGGGGGCACGGCAGTCGGGTCAACCAGCTCCATGTACCTGCAGATATATTATGATGTTGGGACATTATGAGATGTTGAAACATTATGAGATGTTGAAAGATTCCTATTTGGTCGACAAGAAGGACTCAAAGAGATTTGTAAAATATTATTTGTGTTCAATTGAACACTGAAATAGGTATGGAAGTGAATAACTGTGCATACAAATTACAAACTGATGCATAACTCAAGTAAATCAACATAATCTACAATGCTTAAATCAGAAATAAATTAGACATATAAGCCAGCCACTTACTTCTCTTTGAGCTCGTCGGCCGTGCCCTTGTCAGGGAACAGCGCGGCGATGCCTTGGAAGATCTGGTAGCAGGGGAAGCCGGGGGGACTCTTGTTCACCTGCGACATGATGGTATGTTAGGGATGAGGGGAGGTGATAACCATAACTACTGTACACCATGGTGGCAGTGGTGGTTACTTCCACCATCTACCACTCTATCTCTACCACATCTACCACCACTGCACGCCATGGTGGCAGATTAGATGGTAGGAACCATCTACCACTGTACACTATTGTGGTAGTGGTGGTTACTTAAATTAAATGGTAGGAACCATCTACCACTGTACACCATTGTGGCAGTGGTGGTTACTTAAATTAAATGGTAGGAACCATCTACCATTGTACACCATTGTGGCAGTGGTGGTTACTTTCATTAAATAGTAAGAATGATGAACAGAGAGTTGATAACCATCTACCTTCACTACACAGTGCACGCGAGGTGAAGTTATCTTCAACTTGGCAACGAGTACAAGTCAGTGAATAATTTTAAAACTTTTATGCAACGACACAAAATGAAAACAAACGTCTATTCATGGATATTATTAGAAGGATTCGATTACGAGGTAGCTTTTGACTTTAAAAATTTATATAATTGTTTTAATTAGCCATTAATCGCTTCTCAAATATGATCAATTTTTAAGAGCTTTTTTGTTTCAGCTTGTATATAATAAATATATAAAATGTTTTTTTCAATATTATAATATATAACTTATATAACATAAATAACATAAATTAAAAGACCTGTGACTGCTCAGTGGCCGTACTATCAAAAATAGTTACGAGTGCACTTGGGCTATGTGCACTTGGGCCGCTACGTGCACTTGAACCACTATATGTACACTTGGCCGCTACATGTACAACAAACTCACTTCAGGAAGTTTAGCTCCCTCGTCCTCGCCCTCTTGCGTATCATCATCTTCAGCATCTTCGTCATCATTATCATCGTCATCATCGTCAGCCACGTCCCGGGCCCGCGGGCGCTCTTTGCTGGAGAGCTTCTTGCCCGCCTTAGTCTCCTCGTCCCGCTTCTGGGGGACACGGGTGAGAAGGGGACGGGTGAGAGGGGGACGGCTGAGAGGGGGACATGGGTGAGAGGGGGATGATGAGAGGGGGACGGGTGAGAGGGGAGGGTGCGAGAGATAACAAGGAGAGTGGGGACGATAATTAAGAGGAATTGGCACGAAAAGGAGAGAGAAGAACAGTAAGAAGAGGGAGGCACAATAAGAAAGAGAAGGAGGCACGATAAGATGGAGAGGGAAGATGAAGTCCATAATGGAGGACTGTGGAGACCTTCAAGAGACAACTGGACGTGTTCCTGAGCACAATCCCAGATCGACCTCCCCTGCAACACTACCAGCGGCGAGAAGCAAGCAACAGCATCGTGCATCAGGTGGCCCAAATGAGGGCGGATGAACGATAATCAGAGGCGGCGATCCATCGTGGCCTGAGACTGCTATGTCCCAAACAAATACTAAGCAATAAGACAGCCACTGCTCCCCTCAGATGGTGGATGAACGCATCACACGTGACATGACCACACACCTGGTATGACCACACACCTGGTATGACCACACACCTGGTATGACAACACACCTGGTATGACCACACACCTGGTATGACCACACACCTGGTATGACCACACACCTGGTATGACACGAGACACTTGACAAGCTCGACGAAGATCTCGTCATCAATGAAGCCAGTCTCGTTGTCGCCGTGGACTTTTCCGTCGTAGTTCCTGATGAGTTCTTCAATAAACTTGCCGTCGCTGTCAAGCACCTCGTCCCCCATGTAGGGGATGTTGTGCAGAACTGTCTCGTCCTCGACCTGCAATGCAAACATTTTCTTAAATAATTATGGAATTATTAAGTTTTTATAACACCCCACTGTTTAAAATGCAGATACACTTTTAAATATCTCTGGGATTATAAACATTTGATGTATTAAATCCCGTACCACCGATCATTTTCAACATGCAATCCCACCCACTCTAATTTTAATTAAGAAAAGTATTTTGCAACCTCAGTTGATTTTCTCTGGAATTATCAACATTTTTTGCAAACCTGCTATAAAACAACCCTTTGATCATGAACATTTTTTGCAGGTCCACACTTGAAAAACTTAGTGATTACGAACCTTGTTTTCAACTCACCTGTGACCTGTTAAATAACTGGAATTTTGCACACTTTAAAAATGGCTTTCATGATACTGAATTACTCAGATACGGTATTTTGTAAAGCTTTTGGATTTTTTAATTGGTGCATTCAGCCATCCCATGCGCATGGAGATATTGCAAACACAGCTACATATTTTACCTATTTCTGCAGAACAGAATCTACTTACAAATAGAGCCTCCAAATTCAGCCCTTATACCATAATACTTTTAAAGTGAACACTACAAAATGTACCAAGACAAGTACCTATTACTTTTCAAAGATAAAAAATTCATTCTATGTAAAACCCTAAAATTAAGAAGCACAATAAATTTTGATGAACAGGAGCCCATATGTACATGATGACTTGAGGGATGATATTTTTTAAATACAAAATTATTTCTACGTAAACATAAAAAAATCACAATAACAATTTGTAAGAATGAAGTCCCAGAGAAGTATCTTAAAACATAGAAAATAACTTTCAAAATATCTTAAAAAGAAAGTCACCATAAAATTTTGCTGAAGAGGAGCCCATGTGTACATGGTGGGTAAAGGGTTGACGGCCACCATGGTGCGTATGGGCACCACCAGAGCTTCTCCAGCAGACGAGGTCACGTGAGTCTTGCGTAGCACAGCACCGTGGGCTGGGGCCTCCACGCCACACACCCACACTGGTGGCACCGACGGCAGTCCTACTGTAAATTAAAACAAGTTAGTCATATTACATAGTATTATTATAGTTTAACTTTTTTGGTTGTGCTTCATCTAACAAAAATTCTAAAAACAATCATGTTTGTTATGTAGCTAATACTAGTTTGCCTAGTATTTTTTTGGTTATGCTACAGCTAAGGTGTCATTTTAAAGTTTTTTTTTTTATTCTATCATTTAATTCAAAGGGAGCTACATGGATAGTATCATAGTAACACAAATATAACTCAGTACTCACTGCATTGAGTGACAGAGAGCGCATTTTCTCATCCGTCCATGACTTAATGTCACGGACGGACATGACGAGCACAATAGTGCCTTTTTTTCCATAAATGAAGAAATGTGCTAAAAATTTGCAAACTTGTTTATAACAAACCTAAAAAAGACAAATTTTAAAACCTAAAATCATCTGAAAATAAATATTAAAAAAAATTGGAATCTTTGTTAAATAAACAAATCTTAAAGGACACATAAATTGTTTCATAGAACATGTATAGGTACTTACTTTGACTAGCAGTATCATTGTTGCCAATCCCAGATATGAGTCGAGTCAAAGCCTCTGAAGAAAGTAAAAACATAATCACTGTAATATTTGACTTAGTATGCTCAACAACTACAATCAGTGCTCAAAAGATTCAATACAATACATCCATACTTAACAGTGCAAGTATCAAACAAGCCGTGAATTAAACACAAAATAAAGCTTTTCTTTCATGAACTTTAAATTTTTAACCATTTGAAAGTGAACTTTAACTAGAAAGTTATTTGTAAACCACAAAAATCAATGGGATGACTCTGGTTGAAAATAAATCTTAGCTTCTAGATGGTTTTATTAAATACTGAATATAAATACAAAAATTATACATGTGATTGATCAATTGAATATTTTTCATAAACATTGTAAAGACAAAAAATCAACATTTACACCCATACTGACATTCTCAAAGTTTCACTTGTATAAACATTATACCTGTACTTGGGTACAAAAATTGTGCAAAGCTCCTGTAATATATCAACAATTTACTTGGCTTTCTACAGTCATATAGGATTATACATTAGATGCAAATATGACATTAAATAATGTATAAAGATTGAGCTGCAATCATGTAGTTGCCTGAGCTGCTGTTCCATCATCAAATCAATGCAATAGACTAAAAATTAAATACCTGTTGATAAAAAAATTTCTATAGATAAATAATAATCTAAGAGTTAATCAACAGTAAATATCAATACATATTTAAAACAACTTATTAAAAATATTTAATAAATAGTAACAACTTGCAAAGCATAGTTAATTAGAATATGAATAAATCTCCAAAAGAGAATGTGCACATAATGAAAGAGTAGAAAGTTGGCTCAAAATTCCATCTGATTGGCTTGTCACAACAACCATGATGGTAGACAACTACTATACAATGTATGGTGAGCATTTACTGGCAGGCAAAGTTTCAAGGCAATAGAATCCTTCAATTAATTGAATTTGAATTACTACACAATTCTTAATTAATACAGAAATTAATCAACATAAGTGAACCTATAAGAAAGCATAAAATATAGTAGTTGTGTATGAAGGCTCAGGTTCATATAAGCCGAACAATGAACTCGACATCCATTTACCATTAATATCTTCAATTTCTTACTTTAGGGGATCATCTGGGTCATAAATAAAAAATTTTGGTTTTTCCGTTTTATTGGCTCATTTTATAGCTGCTGAAAAGTTGCGTCTAACGCAGCAATCCAGATGCATGCGCATGCTCTAGTTCTTTTTCTAGAATTTTTTAAAATATATAAAATGAATATTTTTTAACAATATGTACAAAAATTTCTTCAAATTAAATCTGAATTTATTGATCACTATGCTTGTTAATTGCAAAGTGGTTGCACTTGTTTGACAGCTACAAACGAGGCGCGTTCAACAAAAACACTACCTACCAGGGATGTACATGCAATAGATTTGGTGCAAGGCTGTTTCGAACTTTTATAAAATGACCATTTTATATCAATATTTACAAATTTTTTGTTTAAAAATAGTATTTATAGATCATTATTTGCGTTAATTGCAAAGTGTTTGCACTTGTTTGAAAGCTACAAACAAGACGCGTTCAACAAAGCTACTACCATGTATGTAAATGCAATAGTTTTTGCGTAATGCCGTTGTAAAGTTATATAAAATGAATATTTTATAAATGCATATATACATAAAAAGTCCCATTTACAGCTTATTATTCACGTTAAACTGGACATGAATAAGTCCAAATACGCGCACTGGTACCCTGAAAGCAAATAAATGGCAATGGAAAAGTTTGGGCTACAATATCAAGAAATTTTTTGACATATTCTTCTTTTTTCAATGAATTTTACTTTAATTGGCTTCCTTGAAAATTTTAAAAAATCCAAAAAACGCATCTTAAAAATGTGATAACTCCAACAATTTTCAAGCTACAGCAATGAAAGACATACCATTTGATTTGTAAAGACCATACCTAGCGACTCTAGAAGCCCTTTTTTCGAATTCGAGCATGGTTTGACTTATATATGCAGGAGGAGTGGGGGAAGGGGGGAAAATGTGTCAAAATTTAGAAAAATGCACGTAAAAGGAAAATGATGAGGAAAATAAAAAATCGGGCGTCTAGAGTCGCTAGATAATGTTGTTAGGAATTGAATTATATGTGTCTCGACATTGTAGCTTGTGATTTGCTAAAGCTAGAAATTTTTTTTAGAGTACCCCCTATTTTAACGTTTTCTATTAATTTCTCATTTTCTTCCATTTTTTCCAAAAATTCATACAAGCAAATTATTTTTTTATTTTACAAGTTTTGTATGAGTGTGAAATTTCAGGAAGATTGGTTAATAAATGTAGAAGTTTTTCCTGGACCCAGACGATCCCCTTAATTTTTCTAATAAGCTAAACATGATATAAAGATAATCTAGTAGTAATCTCACCATCAAGTTTTGATCTGTTGCTGTTCCAGGCATCTTTGATTTCATCAGCTCTTTTGAACCGTTTAAGGGAGCGTAGTCGCAGATACTCAAGTTTGATGCGCTTCTTCCAGATGGCTGACACTCTGCTGCGCTTCACCATGGTTTTAAAGTAATAATAAGTATTCTGTGGAGCATATTAAAAAATATAGAGGAACATTTACTACAGAGGAACTCAGGAGCATGATCTACAAAACCTAGATACAAATAGAATAAAGGATCTAATGTAGAAAACTTGTTCTATACAACTCTTCAAGTACTAGCTATGAAATCTGGCCAGGCTTGATCAAGACTTTACCATGACAGTCTTCTATCATCTCTACCAATTTTTTTAAAAAAATAAAGAAAAACAGCCTATTTCCACCAGCAATTTTCAACAGCCTATTCCACCTATTCCACCAACAGCCTATTCAACAGCCTATTCCACCTGCCCAACATTCCAAAAAGGCTTGACAAAATGAATTTATTGTTTAAGACTTATTTTCAACAACCTGTAAAAAAACTCATAGCTCAAAAAATAATCATGCTTATATTGTCTTCAGCTGTAAAAATGACTAAATCTTTGCTTCAAAAATCCAGTCATAGCCATGTTGAGCCAGCCAAAGAGGACCATCAATGACACATAGGTAATAGGTTGCTACTTAGCAAGCTTTCAGATACTGCTGTTGTGCTGCACTTAATCAAGTAGCTGTTGGTAAATAAAAACCATATACAAGGTCTATTCAGAAACTATGGAGCATTTGGTAATAAAATAAACACTAGGTACAGAAAAATGCTTTACTATATACATCTGAAAGAGTGACCAAAATGTTACTTTTCTACATAGTCACCAAACAAATCAAGACACTTATTGTAGTGTTGGACGACAAGCTTCAAAATTCCTTTGTAACAGAAATGCACTGCCAGCAGGCTGCAATCTCAGCCAATCAGTGAAGCACGTCGGAGCTTGTGATTATCATCAAAACGCTCTGTTGCTAGTCAGCTCTAAATCTTCGGGAACAAGTGAAAATCATTCAGTGCTAGTAGGTTGGGACTGCAGGGTGGATGTGTGATAATCTCCCATTTGAATGAGTCAAGAAGCTCTGCAGATTGATTTGTTGCAAGGTCAGTCATCGCAGGAAGTTGATTTCTATGGCAAAGGAACTTTGAAGTCTGAACCTTGTTCACCACTAAAATATGTGCCTTAATTTGTTTGGCAACAATGTAGAAAAGTAGCATTGTAGTCAGTGAGTCACTCTTTCACATGTATATCATAAAATTTTTGTTCCCATACCTAGTTTTTGCTCTATTACAAAACATTTCTTTGTTTCTGGATAACCCTCATAATACTGGTTAGAACCATAATTTGTAGGGTTCAACAAGTGCCACATAATAACTAAAAAGCTTTTCCAATCATGCTAGAAAATGGCAGTTCAATTTGTTTACAAAACAGATCCTTTCAATAGAAGGCTGGCCACTGCACTCACTAGTGACACCAACTAAGTGCTGTGGCAGACTGGCAGTGTGCCTGAGTGTGGCAGTCACACTCACAGGCTCAGGGCCATAGGCAGTGTTGAGTCCGCGCGGCTCACTTGAGTGTGGTGATGTTACTCGTGTTAGTTTCATTGAATCATTTAATGCTGTAGTCAGTATATCCATCATGCTCCAGGCCATCCTGACTCTCCTGAATGGAGTGCTGCAGCCTGCAGCTGCCGGTCTGCTTGTCTTGGATCGAGCGCTTGTTCCACTACTATCAGAGCAGGACAAGCATGCTGCCACTGCTGCCGGCCCGCTTATATTGCAGCACGTGACGTGGCTGGCCCAGGGCCCCCTACTCTTAGAAGAAGCGCTCCTATTTTTGGCAACCGCACTCGTCTATTACTATAATTTACTACATAGGTCATAGGAACATGGATATTCAGAATGCATTTACTCATGATTTAGAATGCCACCATGCAGTGCGATACGAGAGTGCCATTCAATTCACGGTGGCAAAACCAACTCATTAGTTATTGAGCTGTGAGTTTAGTTAGCTAGCTCTCTTGCTAATGGGTAAGTTTGGGTAAAAATTTACATATGATAAAACCAGGTAACTTATCGTAACTAAGGTAATTAGGAAAAGATATCATCAAAGATGCAAATCATGCAACTAACACACTCACAGTTCATTTGACTTGACTTGACTTGACAAGTTAGACGCTTGAGGCCTTTCTCAGAGACCTGTTCGTCTCTCCGAGACTATACTAACTTTTGTAATATTAGCAAAATTCGGGGGTGGCTGGGTTCCAAAAAAAAGTTAGTGTCTAGTTCTGGCATGATGGAGTATAGAGAGTTGGCAGATGAAGCCAATGTTTATTGAGGTGACTCTTGAAAGTATCCACAGATGGTGCTTTGACGACATTCTCTGGCAAGCTGTTCCAGTTTGTGACAATGCGCTGAGAGAAAAAGTTACCTCTAATAATGTTCAGTCTGAAGTGGCTCTTTTGGATTTTTAGAGAATTTCCACGGAGGTTTCTTGCTGTAGCCATTGCCAGTATGGAATTCTAGAGGGCTATTAAATTAACCAGTACACATAGCATATTGGAAAGCAGGACCTGGAAGCTTGGAAAGGCCAAGAACTTTACACTTTCAGTCAATTATGTACATATCCTATCCCTTTCCAGAATTCCTGCTGTGATTGATTGATAAGATTGTGATTTTAGCCCCTTTCAGCTTTCCAGCTGTGATTGGTTAATGGAATTGTAATGTTATTTTGCTTTCTAGCTGTGATTGGTTGATGGGGATGCTTTCAAGCTGTGATTGGTTGATGGGGATGCTTTCAAGCTGTAATTGGTTGATGGGGATGCTTTCAAGCTGTGATTGGTTGTGTCCATAAGCCCTGCCCCCAAATATGGTATATGTGCTACAGTACTGGTTAACTAAATACTTGACTTAAACTTGATCATTATGATACAAAGGGCCTGAAAAATTTTCTAAAAATCCAATAAATAAAATAAAAAATATCTATCAAACAAGAGACATCCAAATTATTCTATAACAAACCTGATGTACTATACAATTGAAACAGTTGGTCCTCTTATGATCCATTTTTACATTTATAGTCAGTAACAGAGCAGAGCACTGTATCAAAGGAAAGCTTTTCACCTTGGGTGGAAAGCTTTTTTATAAGTGAACTTCCATTCTTAGAATTCCAGCCTGGCCATTGCAAAACTTGGGCGTGAGACATCATAGTAGCCATGTAGGTATTTATAAACCTCAATCATATCGCCCTCAGCCGGCAGTGTTCCAAGCATGGTAACTTCAGCATCTTGAGCCTATCTGAGTAGAGCTTGTCTTTTAGTGAGGCCAAGAGTTTTGTTGCTAGCCTCTGGACGTCTTCTATATCACTACATAGAGTCTTGTGTGCTGGTTGCCACACGCAGTGCCCGTACTCAAGAAGTGGGCGTACCAAGCTATTAAACAGTTGAACGAATGTCTTTTCGGTTAGGTGATCAAAAGTTCTGCGAATGATGCCGACGACTTTGTTTGCCTTTGCTGAGCACTGAGCAAAACATGCTCCTTGAAGGATAGCTTATTGTCTATTATCACTCCCACTAGTCTCCCAGATCCCTCTCCACTTCACCGGTCACCCACCGCTAATCATAGTGGCAAAGCAGAGAGTTTTTTAGACTCTCCCTCAAGTTCATTTTTGAGTCCCATAAGTAGACCAATAAAGTATCCTGGATGCCAGCCTTATCATACATAAGAAATTGGTTTAAATCTTAATTAAATGAGGAAGTTAAAAATGAACTGATTCTAAAAAATCTCTGGTTTGTCACTATGCCGCTAATTCCAGTCTCTCATCTTGTTTATTCATATAGTAAGTGCCTTGGGACTTCTGCCTGCCTAGTTTGATCACACTACACTTCTCAGGATGAAATTTCAGTATTTGGTCATAGAATGATTGAATTCGAAGTGAGTTGCAACTTGCAAGTTCAATTTCATCTACATGATGAATTGATGATGATCTATACCCAGTAACAAACCCAGTCCAGTCCCATCTACAATGATGATATGATCTACCAGCTACCCATTATTTCATCTAGGTACCCAGACTCCCAGTAATGGTAGGTATTCACTATGACACTATTCAGTAAATCAGTAACATTACATAGCAATAGCATGATAGTGATGATAGCTAGCCACCAGCCCACCACTGCCAGTTATAGCATAGTGATAACTGACAACTTGACAAGCCAGTGAAGCCACAGCCCACAGATATTTTAGAATCAATAATTTTCAATTTCCTCATTTAGGTATTCAAGATTTTCAACAATTTCTTATGTATGATAATCAGATAATGATGGTATGATTGGTATCCAATCCATAATATGATGAATGACAGAATGATGATAGATGATACTTTAATAATTACTGGTCTATTCATAGGACTAAAAATTGAACTTTAATAAGAGTCTAAAAATAAAAACGTCTGCATCGACTGTTTGACACTATGAATTTATTAATACTATTACAGTAACCACTCCGAGTGACTCGCCTGAAATACTGAACGAGTGAACGTGGAGTCGAAGAGAAATGATAAGTCGTATCGAAAATTGATGAGAGGCCAGATTCAGCATGTCAACGATGAAAACACTAAAGCCAAACCATCTACATGAATTTACATTACTAATAGTACATCAAGATTAATAGTACACGAAAAAATACGAAGGCCCGCCGCCTAGGCGGGCATGGTTGGAAAGGCGCGCGCTTAAAAATACGGCTACGCTAAATAGGCGGCAGTCCTCTCCCCTGCAAAGTAATATGAAGCAAATAGTTAACTTTTGTATCAAATCACATGTTCACAGAAGATTTTTCCGTTTATGTTTTGTCTTAGCAGCCATAATTTTGATAATCGAGCATTTCCCTATTCTTTAGTAGGTATCCGTTTGAAAAGTACCCGCTGTGGGCGCTGTGGACTGTGGTGCGTCTCGGACACTTCTACGGACGGACTCGCGGTCGGTCTCCAAATTCAATAACCGAGAAATATTTTCCAAACGCAGCTCGATGAAACTTGGAACACGTATTGTATACATGTATGTATACAATACACGAATGCGATACATTGACAAAAAACATATCCCTACTTTTTTTATAGTGGTATGTGACAATATTTTCTATTTTGCCTTCGTTCGTGAGCTAAACGGGCATACGGCTTGGATTTACGTCTCGGACATAAGGAAAAAGGGAGACCGAGCCAGGTGGAAGAATACGGGCTAAAATTCACAGCGACCAAGAAATTTCTTCTAAACTATAGAACTGATTTGACCGAAACTATGAATATACTTTACTAACAACCCAACGGTGATGCTTAGCTCGTCATTTTTTTTATGATTTTGCCTTCATTCGCGAGTTTTACTGCTATACGGAGAAACGACCGGCATTTGTGCGGCCGGTTATCAAATTTGCAGTGACCAAAAAATATCTGTTGGTCAAGAAACATCTATTCAATGCCTCATTCTGGTGCAGACATTGGATTCGCATTGGATCCAGTTAGTTGCCGAGTCTGTTTTGGTTCGATCGAAGCTCTGAGATTTCGTTAGAGATGGTTCTATTGGAAAATCAACGATCTATCAATGCCACTGATAAACCTTGTTCTATATATACAATCTTTTTGAGAAATTTAACAATAAAATTATTTTTCTGGTCTTTAATTAAACTTGTTTTAATTTCTCAAAAAAGTGGGCCATTATTTTTTTGTCTAAAACCTTCTGCCAGTCTAACACATGCTTCAAGAAAATGCCTGTCTATTGGATCAATATCCCATTAAACAACTTCAAAGCTGTCTACTTGATATTGATTGGTCTCTCTTCTTTTTCTGTCGAGATTCACTGGATGTGGCATCCTTAATCAGTGCCCTCTTAACAGAAGTGCCGACTTCTGCTCAGACTGATTCATTAGCATATTCGACTTCTGTTGATTCATCAGCATATCCGTAAATATTCCTATATTTTTATAGATACGCTTATTTATTACTTTGCTCTTATCAAAAATTTCTCTCGCATCATGCCTCTTCCTGTTCGACAAGCATCAGAGGTCGGGGCTCTTTGGGATTGTACCCAGGAATCTAACGACCTCAACCCCTCATTACCACAGGTATGCATAGACCAATCCATCTTTCACAAACACTAAACCATCGCACTAACTTTATATTATTTGGAAAATGTGAGCGTTGCTCCATCGAAACATTAAGCAGCACAGCGTACATGGTTTATTTAAGCCTGCAGGCCGCCTGTTCTTGATGATGTTAAAGTATTTATTTAGACAGATTTGTTGTCGTTTCAGAACTAACCTTTTTGTGCGAAAATTAAGGTTTAAGTCGATGAGGTCGGCCAGTATATTCTCGCGGCATGTTCAGAGTTAGAGGCCCGAAGCTTTTGTTCTGCTGCATAATGGATGGTAAGCCAAATAATATAATGGATGGTAAGCCAAAATAGGCCAAATTAATAATGATAACACTATATGAGCATTATTATAGTGAAATTTTGTCCTCACGGGAAACGCGGAGAGAGTTACTTAAAGAAGCCGAGTTCAAAGTTAGGCGAAATATATGCAATGCATGATCTGAATCTAGTTATAGAGCTTTTCAGAAAAATGTTGATTAGTATAACGTACAATAGTTTTACACTGTCTGCATTGAAGATTAGGCCGAATAGTCCATTTCTGTTGTGTTGTAACTTATTTCCGAGTTCTAAAAAAACTGGCCTTGGTTTCAAATCGAAGCTAAATAGTGTCAACATATTTTCTTCGATGAACTAAACTACACGAAGGCAATCCCTCTGAATACGAAGCAATCTCTCAGATTTGCTCAAATGTTTGGGCAATAAAAAGTCGACGTCGTAGTCATGCTTTCTTGAATATTGAAGAACACTTTATTCAAGAATTGAGTGACGGCAAGCCATGAATCAATTTATATTGAGATTGGACTTGAGTGCTGCGTGCAGGTTATTAGGTAAAGATTTCCTTCAAACATGATCAATAAATAATTTTGGAACATTAGTTGTAGAAATTATAACCGAATATTTTATGAACGAATATTAGACTTTTACTGCCGGACGACAATAGATTAAGACTTAAAGAAATTTTTAGCGAAAAGTTCTATGGTATTTCAACGTAATTCAAATTTTAAAAGTGGAAATCATAGCGAAGAAGCGATTGCTCACATCGATAACAGTAAAAAAAATAATAAAGTAATAAAAATTTCCAATTTTGTTAGCAATATTTAAATCGGAAATAATTTATATTTCAATCATGCTGCTCGAACAAAATAATAAATGTTCTACACAACGCACATTAATTACTCGATTATTCATCAATGAAATCGCAATAATATAATAAAGTACCCATATAGTTTACTCGGATGATAATCGTTCCTGAGGTCAATATTGTGTGATTAATTTAATTTTGTATTGTTGTATCAATATTGTATGATTAATTTGCATCCTGAATAAAAAATAAAAGAAGGTAAACTCATATTTGCATAAAAAACGTGAGACACAAATTTTTTTTACTAAATTTTGGAAAATATCTTCTACGGAAAAAAGATAGCATAGTTCAGTAGTTCTGATTTCGTTCACCTTGCATGCGACCTTCAGAAATGGCTGAATGACGTAAATATAAACGTGAACAAATTCCGTAAACGTAATAGCGAGCAAAGTTTATAACAAAATCATGTCGTATGAAAATTAAAGCTTATCAAATATGTTGAAGACGTTAAGTGAAGGATATTGTGCTGTGAAAATGATGAGCTCGAAGCTCTCAATGATCGTGCTTGTCAACATCGCCGCCGTGGGCCACCCAGTCGCTGAACGATCCCTGGTACGTCCTGGAATTACAATTAATTTTAGTAAATAAAATAAGATTTAACTGAAATTAATACATAAAAAATTTACTGAAATTAATACATTATTGAAATTAATAATAAAATAAGAATATTGAAATTGTACAAGATAGATTGCAATCTACCAGAGCATTGACAGTATTCTTTCAAAAAACCTTGAACGAAGGAACTTTGCCGTCCGAATGGAAAGAAGCTCAAGTAACACCATTGTTCAAAAAAGGTGACAAAAGCAGCCCCGGCAACTATCGCCCTGTCAGTCTGACAAGTGTTGTTTTGGGAGGTCATTAAATAGATTATGAGCCTTCAACTCCGGCACTGGGGAGGTGATTGAATAGATTATGAGCCTCGAACTCCGGCACTTGGGGAGGTGATTAAATGGCTTATGAGCCTCCAACTCCGGCACTGGGGGAGGTAATTGAATAGATTATGAGCTCCAACTCCGGCACTGAGGAGGTGATTAATAGATTATGAGCACCCCCCAGAAATCTGACGTTGAATTAACGTTAGTTAAACTTAAACGGTGTTTCAACGACATTTGTCTGGAAGGTCTACAGGAGCTTCGGCAATTAAATAAAATAATAATGATACACATGACTTAATTTTATACGGAAAAACGGCTGGAAAGACCGGATAGCGAAACGTTGAACCCAAGTTAAAATCACGAGACTGATCAATTGAAGTGAAGTCACCACGATAATTAATGAAAGAAATGATGCAACGAATAAGAAAACTAGTCGGCAGAATATCCCGTCCTGAAATGGATAGAGTATTCATAGAAATCAGAACATTAACAGTTGGTAACTTGGTAATGTTATTGAAATTGGAATTGAAAATTGGAGCACAAATTTATTTATTCAAGAAGAATATACCGTATTAAAAAATCATATATTAGACTGGGGAGCCAAACATTCTGCCAACGAGACATTCACTAAAATATCCTAAAAGATTATAGGTAATGTTTTCAATTGAGAGAAAGACATCTTAGTATATTAACATAGTAAATAACTGTACTTCTTGTAAATAATAGAAAGAGTCGTCAATTAACAAAGAATTCACATATATCACAGGCGAAATGTCTGATTAAAATCATATTATTATCTAAATTAGTAAATCTAGGCTACTTAGGTTAATATTTCCTTCTGGCATCATCGATATATAATTTTCTCTTTTACAAACAATAATAAAGTAATTAAAAAGCATAATCGATTAGAAATGATCAGTAAGAAATAAATAGTGAATATATTATTATTAATAATGAATAATACAATGAATGAAATAATAAAATGAATAGAATTACGAGGGACGTTGTGGGAGCCTGGAATCTTGCCATCCTTCTCGACCTCGTCGTGGTTGCGCACATCCAAGATCGTCGCGTTCTTGGCGATAGCCGCCTGAACTCCTTCGAAGTTAACTGCAAAACAAGCAAATAAACATTAAACTTTAACGAAGGGAGAAGTTAAAAAGAATAGGTTAAATGTAAGCACCTATTTAATGTAACGTCAGTCTTAAAAGATCTGGTTAACGGGTAAAATTTTTGGTGGGATATCCAGTGAATAAGTTATGAGCATAACACGAATCGACAACAGGCCGATTTTGGCCTATAACGAGTACCATACTAAAACAATAATAAAAGCATACCGTTGGACACTAGACTATCAATATAGGCACATAAATGAACACATTAGAATTCGCATGATGGGAAAAATTAAACGCAATTCATTGAAATCTCGAGATTTCAACATGATACTAAGATGCAAATCTTTGCGAGCGTTCTGAGCACAAAGGCATAAAATGAAGGGTTTTCGGACGTCAAACCCTATGTATTTTGAAAGCATAGATCTAGAGAGAGAGTTAGACAGTTTTGTAATAAATCGTTATATAGATCCCATCAACTTCAATGCCGGAATGCATATTTATTGGGCGCGAGCGCATTTACACAATTAATCATAATATTTCCGACGAATGAAGAGGTTTACCATTGATTCTCAGGAAATTTGTTGATCAGCAGAGAATTTGACGAGCATTAGTATTCTGGTCACTGCTTATATAGCGCGCCGATCGATCTTCGTGATTTTGTTATGTGCAACTGTCATGCTATATCGGACAATGCATTTTTAACTCGTTGAATGCAGCACGACCCACCTATAGAATCCTAAAGATGATATAGTCAGATGGCCTAAAAAAGGCCAAGTCCGTGAATAAAAAAGCCCATAATTCCAAATACACTAGTAAATTTGTAGGTTTAGTGGTAAAAATTTTCTTCTTATACGTAATTTTTAAGATTTAATGAGGTAGTACTGCCATCATAAATTTTTATCAAAAAACGAAATTAAAAAAAAAGAAATCGCGAAATTTGTCCGGATAAAAGACTCGGCAACATAAAGGTTAATTGTGCATGCTAATTAATGCATTATATTCATTGTTCGCTTCAGAATGGGATTTAAGATCGTGTATAGATCTGTGGAGAAAATAAAGCTAACTCTTGTTGATTTATGTTATAATGTTGTTTCTAAGACAACGCATACAGCAAAGAATGCCGAGTTCAACATGTCAACGCTGAGGTCATGCAGTCAACGTGTCGTAAGCGTGTCGAAACAAGAACAAATGAATATTATTGACAACGCTGTGAAACAATTGATAACTATTTAGAAATATCAAATATGAATAATAATTATAACGATCCATTCTATCCAGAGTAGATTGATCGAGTTATTTTTATGAAACCAATTGTATATTCAAGCATTAACCGAAAAAAAATCTATTTCGATATAGTTAATTAAATAATTACTTACCACTCATGTTGTCAAGTAAGAGATCAAAGCCAAGTTACTTACCGCTCATGTTGTCAAGTAAGAGATAAAAGTTAAGTTACTTACCACTCATGTCGTCAGGTAACAGATAAAAGTCAAGTTACTTACCACTCATGTTGTCGAGTAAGAGATCAAAGTCAAGTTACTTACCGCTCATGTTGTCAAGTAAGAGATAAAAGTTAAGTTACTTACCACTCGTGTCGTCAGGTAACAGATAAAAGTCAAGTTACTTACCACTCATGCTGTCGAGTAAGAGATCAAAGTGAAGTAAGGAAGTAAGAGGAAGTAAATGCTTCTTCAATGCAAGCCAGCAACGAACTGTGCAGCGCGCTAGACTCGTGCCACCCAATACAGCAGCGCCCGATATATCGACTAACATGGAAGCTGGTGATGGCATTTGAATGGTGCGGTCGCATGGATGATATTTACGGTTCACTCAGAGAAATAAGCGAGGCTTGGTCCAAATAGCGACACACTTTTTGCCTCATTATGTGAGTCATCATGACCCAGTTTCACCCGGCAAAAGGGCAAGGTATCAATGCCACATCCTCTCTCTGCTCGTGACGTGTGTAAGAAGAAACTCGGAAAAATTAACGGATCAATTCGTACAAATAATGACAGATTTCATCACCACCAACAGCCCGGGAAGAAATCGGACGTATAGCACGGATACGCCCTTTCGCCGGACCAAATTAAGTGGATCAGGATGACCCACATAGGTACCAAAGGTGAATCGCTATTTGTGAAACTCCAATTTCCTGAAGTCGAAGCGTCGCGTCATTGACATGAAGTCTCACTTGAGAAATATTGAAGGCGGAAATTTAGCAAAGCATGACTCAAAATAATGACTGCACTTGCGAATCCTAAAGTATTCCTGACAACATAAAGGATCAGTGAATCGGCATATCAATTATCCAAAGCTAATATTCCGTATGAGGTCCGGTCTGTTCCGGATCTTGTTAGGAACTGCGTCGGCATGACAACGACTTCGACAGTGCGGAACAGGTTCTGGAACAGGTTGCGGAAATGGTAGCGGAATAGGCTGTGGAGCATGTTGTGGAATAGGTTGCAGAACAGGTTTTTAAACAGCTTGCAGAAGAGGTTACAGAATAGGTTCCGGCAAAGAATGTGAAACAGGTTGCGGAACAGGCTATAGAACAATTCGCGGAATAGCTAGGTTGCTCAACAGGTTGGATAACAGGCTCCGGAACCTGTTGCCGAAAAGATTGTGACTTGGTTGCGGATCAGGCTACGAGCAGAACCGGTCGCGGAACAGGTTTAGGAACTGGTTGTGACACAGGTTGCAAAACAGGTTGCGGAAAATGTTCCGAAACAGGTTGCGGTACCGGTTATAAACCAGGTTACGGAACAGGTTGGAAAACAGGTAATCACACTTGAGAGTTTTCAAAAACAAGTAAGATTTTAAAACTATAATTACCGTACCATCAATAATCAAAAACTCTGCTGAATCAAAAAATCAGCCGAACGTAGAAATCGTGGCAAACGGGTTTCCTTAGATCACGTCAAGACTACGTCCGTGATTCAGAATCGGTGATAATATATTCAGCACATATAGATTCTACAATAAATTATTTGCGTGGCACCATTATGATATGATTTATACAGTATAATCAGTACTCAGTATCGTCAAAACATTGTAAATACACTGTCTAATCTGAGTTAATATAATTTGACCCCATCCGCCCGTTTCTAACGTTGTTTTGAATAATCCAAAATAATAGTATTAGTAATTCCCAATAATATTTGTGTATTATTAGGTACATGTTGATTAGATCTGTAAAGTGAATGTGCCAAAGAGCGAGCCAAGATAAATGTATTATTTTTCATACACTTTTCGTGCGACTTGATTTCGTGAAAATGAAAAATAGAAAAAAAATACTCTAAAAACTTTGATTTCTACTAACGTGCTAGCTCCGATTCAATAGAGTTGTAGCAAATGCGAATAAATACATTCATGCTTTATTTAAATGTATCTATAATAATTCATATTGCTTTGTAACAATCCAGTTCTTTCTCTGGAAAATTCCATTTAGAAGTTCAGTGTCCAGTGTAAAGGGCTGGATTAGAGCGCATGCGCTTGCATCCACCAATCAGGGCTCCATAAATGCAGGACTGCAGGTTGCGGAACGACGGTCCAGGGTAGCCAGAGGGGCCTTTTTCCGGCCTAATTCTACACTAACGTCCTTTTTCAATTGCGTTGGCCCTCGTGGGCAAGGCAAAAATCTAAGATGGCCATAGACTTACGGCATTTTTCCATGCAAAGAAACCCGGGAAATTGAATTGAGACACCGCAAATTACCAATTTACTAATAGATATATAGAAAGTTACTAAGTTAGCCAGTTTTAGCCGTTTTCGTGAGCGTTTTTGGCCATTTTCTTTTGCCACCATTTGGCAACCATGGAACGGACAAAGATCGACGCCGGCAAGGGGCGCTGGCATCGCCACTTCTTGCAGGCTGAAAGCTACAAATTAACAATGCAACAAGATCTTATAGTAGCGCGACACGCAAGGGCCAATACATGAAGTGGAAGAAGGGTGTAATATTCGCTACGATATCGGCAATAAGATTGTCGGTCGCACAACATAAAGAAGTTAGTGTGGTTCTATTCCTGTTATAGGTTTAGGGTAGAGAGGTTTTATAACTAGAACTCAAAATAGACCAAAAATGTTTTGCATTCAATAAGAGAGTGCTAAGCAGCTAAAACTACGTTAAATTCAATTTCGTGCTTAGTCTGACTGTACCAAGACGCCAATTGTTCATAAATATGCTTGCCACTGCCAGAAACCAAGACGTTTGCGTGTCGCATTGTTAGCCACCAATATCGACGGATGAATTTGTAGCGGAATAATTGTCTTCAAGTGTTCATGTCGGATCTAGTTGTTTCTGGACCGTTGTTAGGACATTTGTCTCCATGGTGATGCAGTAGTGAACTTTAAAGCTGTCGGATCAAAAGGCTCGCCTCAAGAAGCAGTGCAAAGACTAGTTAGGCTACCACCATTTAGCCAGTACCTCGAAAGAAAAGCAAGGGGGTGCGAAAGGTGCTAACATGTTACACAATGACTAATTATAATTACTTAGTTCACTCAAACTACGTACTGAATTTAAACGAACAAAAAGTTTTAAAATATCTCCTCATGATTTGATAAAAGTTGCATGCATAACGATGCGTATGTCTGTCTACTCACCACTCATGATTAATGTTGACAACTGCCGTGACGGAGCAGGGAATGAAAATGATCAATGACGAACGTACTCTCCCTATCGCAGTCAGACTCGCACTGAAGATTTTATCTGGATTCTGGTCTGGCATGCGTCGCGCACTGAGTCCTGCAGCATAGTTGCCGGTTCTCAACGTTCGTCCGGAAGGTGGCAGCGATTGCTTGCGATTTTCGGTTTTCCCAACAACAAAATCCAGTTGATAACTAGAATAATCATTGCGGATGACTGTGAAATTTATTCTTTTACCATTATCTTCTGAGGTTGTTCATAAGTTAATCATTATGTGAACTGAAGTAATGTAAGCATCAAATTTATCTCGAACGTGGCTACGAGCAGATAAGAAGAGATAAGTTAGCTTCACACTTCTTATCTCGGTCGTATCGTTAACCTAGATCGTTATTAGGTAATCAACGGAAACTGATATGATTGATTGCTAGCTAAAAAAAAGAATAATGCAGAATTGCAACGACTGATTCATCAACTTCCAAGTTTTCTTCATTTTCTTTGGGAAAAAGTATCTGAATTATTAAAATAAACAATCAATTTGGAATTTGAAAAATATAGATGATCAGATGGGCACTTTTTGAGGTTATGTGGGTCATCCTGACCCAGTTTGACCTCACAAAACTGCTGCGCAACGTCCAATCTTTGTTTGTGATATGAAAGTGTGGGTAAGAAAGTGTGTTCCTATTCGGACAATGTAACCCATTTATTTTTCTGATAAATATCCGCTATAATATTCTTGCGATTAGTAAATAAATAACTTCTCCTTGTAATTTTTCGTGATTATGTCCCAATTAATATTTGTTCGTGACTATTCATGTCTGATAAATTTCACTGACAAAGTATATTTTTGAGACTTTCATCGTAATTTAGGCGTTATATTGCAATATTAAAACAACTTCACCTTATTGGAGTCCTCAAAATTCAACAGCGACACGCGCGTATTGTTGAATTTTTAACTTTTAGCTGCACGAAATGGAGTGCGCGAACCATTGACTTGATCATTGGCGTGACCATTGACTTGATCATTGGCGTGACCATTGGCTTGAGCTGTTGAGCATTGGCTTAAATGTTGACGTGACTATTGGATTGACCATTGGCGTGACTAACTCTATAGCTCACTTCGATCATGGATTGACTTAGCAGGTGGTGGGAGAGAACTCACGCAGCACGATGGCACTACACCACAGCTCCACACCACAGCTCCACAACACCACAGCTCCACACCACAGCTCCACAACACAGCAGCACCACAGCATCGCAGCCTCGCAGCACCACAGCACCACAGAACTTCTTAACTAGTATCGGGATCAGTTGCCTGAAATGTCACACAAATTTATCCACAAGACTGATAGTCTCCGCTCTTTACCTTTTTTAAATTAACTTCAGACTCACGTTATTCAAAAGGTAAGCATTCATCAGATTTTTTAAGCCAATGTACCTTTGTTATTACATTACTCGATTTTGAATTTAGCAATGTTTATCAATACCCCTAATTGACACTGAACGCGACCTATGTTACACTCAGATAAATTAATGAGACTTTGTCCAAATAGTCATGTACTTTAACATTCATGCGGGTAAACTTGATACAGTTTAGCCCAGAAATATGGACGTATCAATGCTACACGCAGCCAGTGAGTCACTATATGTACAATATGACCCATAAGTGTCTCTGAGTGCAGGTTGTTCCCGCCCACTGACATTTTGGTGGTTAAAAAAATGACGTGACATTTGGGACCAGACACGAGCCCAAATAATGCATGCTGTCTGAACTATGAATCATTCAGCTGAATGTCTCGTGCTGGGGTGTAATCACAAGGCGGTTAAATATAGTGGTTAAATATATAAGGTTAAACATGTTGTCATTCAAATGTCAATCAAGCACAAAAATATTGAAATTTCATGGTTTCATTAACGTATTCGTGTTTTGGGGGTAACGAGCAAGATTTATTTATTGTATTTCGTAGTGTTAGAATAGTAGAGGTTTTCTTCTATAAATTTTTTCCCACTACATGTAAAATGCCCGAATTTTTTAAATTTTGTTCTACAAAATTAAATAAAAATAATAGTAATGTAGCACAGACATAAAACAATAATTAGAGAATAAAAATAGAGAAATGCTATGAGTAAAAATGTAAATAGGAATAATTCAAGCGATTAATTTCTGTATCCGAAAATAAAATCTGGTAATTAAGTCTATATTTAAACGAAAAATTAAAATCGTGCAACCTAGTCGGGTCTAAAAAATTAATCAATGACAAAAATTCGAATGCCTTGCCTAAAAATACGTTTGATTTTTGTTTAAAATCTAAAAACCTTGATCAATACACGAGGAAAAGGACGACAGTTTATTATTTTTCCACCAAAGTTGCGCGGCAAAAGAAACGTTTGCGTGCGGCCAATGGTGTGACACTTAAAAGTTGTCGGCTGATCGTTGATACATTCGATAGCGTATCTTTGAGAGACTCATACAGTCACGCTAACATTAAAAGAGTGTCAAGAGCCCAATCATGTCCCCCAGAAAAAGAAATGGGTGATATTTCCATTTCAAGGAATCGTCAGCTAGCGAACGTATATATTATTGATTCGAGCCGAACTGGCCGGTTACGATCGATGACTCACTAAAGTGGAAAAAGTGCATCGTTGATCAATGGCATCACAATGCTTATTTTATGGGGGCTCCAGTTCAGCTCACTGGTTACTCAACGCTATGAGTGAGTTCAAAAGAGTGAGGATGACCCACTCTAACATAAATAGTGTATCACTTTCGACAAAATCAACCTCATTTCTCTCAGTGATATGGATCAGACAGCCTTTTCGCTGACTATGCTGAATTATTCTGACTAGAGGTGCATTAGTTTAAGGAAGGAATATTCAGACACTCAGAGTATTGAGTGAGATTTTGTCTAAATAACGATGCACTTTTTGGCCTGGGTCAACAAATGCATTTTTTTTTTGTTCTTGATCAAAAAGGTATAACTTGCACGCCCGGCAAAAAAACGTGTCAGTATACATGCTACGTCCGCTGTATGCTCGCGTCTTGGGTAAGTTAGTGTGTCATTATTTTGACAGTGTGATCCATTCATTTTTTTAGTGTATTATTCGTAAAAGAACATCTTCAGTAACGACTTGATTACTGGTTTAAATTTTTTCTGCCACATTTAATAATCTACACGATGATCACTCTGAAAAAATAAGGCGTCATATTGTTTTATTAGGGACACACTTTCTACATGTAGCACTGATGCGTGCTTTTTTACTGGTCAAACTGGGTCAAGATGACCCACACACACCAAAAAGTGTATCGCTATTTACACAAAGTTTCACTTGTTTCTCTGAGTGTGTTTAAACACTTAAATTTCTACTTAAAAATCGTTGAAAACTCATAGCGTGCTATGAAAATTATTATATAATCATTGAATACTTTTTAATTATATTGAATCAACCAATAGTGATGAATGAAGTAAATTTTCTAAATAATCTAAAATACTTGAGTGAATAATTTGAAAGTAATGACTCTATAAATTATTATTACCGTAGCGATTATTTAAATTATTACATTAAATTAAATTATTAAATTAAACTACATGTAACGATACTGCAGATATCGGAGTTAATTCAAAATGATTTAATGTTTTAATTTGAATGTTGGGTTCTGTGCAGGAATGGAGTCACATCTTCGAATGTTGCAGCTATTGTAAGACTGCGTATATGCTAAAAAATTAGAGATATTATTTATAACAATAAATTTTCAAATTTGAATGATATATACCCTTATAATATTGATGAACTACTTATCCATGAATAAAATTAGATGATGTCGTTGGTAATTTAAAACGCTGTTCACAACAAAGGTGTAGTTGTAAGTATAACATTAAATGGCCAAAATTAAATGCTACGTTTACAACATTGACGAATTACTCGCCTATGAATAAAGTTAGTTCAGGTCGCTATGTGGTCCAATAAACGATCCACAACGACGTTGTTGTAAATATAACATCAAATGTTCAAATTTGACAGCTTCAACTAAAACATTGATGAATTACTCACGTATGAATAAAGTTGGACGAGTTCGCTGGAGCAGCAATAGACTCATGGCATGAGTCAGCGATATGAGTACAAGTGTAGCGTGCTGGTCACGCACACCTGTGCCGACACTCACTCTCACCTGTGGGGCAATGAGCTCCAGGCTCTCTAAAGTTTCAAGACAGACTCTCTAAACTTGAAAACTTCCCAGGACGAATGTGCTCGAGGATCTCTAAAATTTCAAGACAGACTCTCTAAACTTGAGAACTTCCCAGGACGAATGAGCTCGAGGATCTCTAAAATTTCAAGACAGACTCTTTAAACTTGAAAACTTCCCGAGACAAATAAGCTCCAGGCTCTCTAAAGTTTCAAGACAGACTCTCTAAAGTTGAAAACTTCTCAAGACAAATGAAGTTCAGGCTCTCTAAAGTTTCAAAACAGACTCTCTAAACTTGAAAACTTCCCAAGACAAATGAAGTTTAGGCTCTCTAAAGTTTCAAGACAGACTCTCTAAACTTGAAAACTTCCCAAGACAAATGAAGTTTAGGCTCTCTAAAGTTTCCAGACAAACTCTCCAAACTTATAAACTCACCATAATACAAACTCTCCACATTTCAAGGAAGCTTAAAAAAACAATAACGTATTCTAGATAATTAATATATACACACATCACGAAATTTTATCGTCTATAAATTTCAAGAAAAACTCTCTAGATCAGAAGGAAACTTATAAACTTTTCAAGACCTAGTATTCGAAAAAATTAATTTTGCTCATATGTGAGTATTATGAATAACAGATAAGCTTTGCCTTTCACCGGCTTGATTATTCTGCTGATTTTAGAATCCTGTTATCGCAAATCTAGTCATTCCCGTTATCCCTATAATTTCGTTCACAATCATAAAGCATGAGTTTTCTAATTGCATCAAAATCAATTCAAACCCACATTGTACATAAACGAGAAGACTTCCATTATACTCTCGTTTCGACCATGGAAAGAACTATTTTGCATTTTTATATTAGTTTACATATGCAAACTTCAATATAAATTTAAAATTTCTACTCCATTTCTTTCTTCTTTTTCCTTCAATCTGTTCTTATTCTCCCACTAAGAATAAATTCTCGGGTTCAGGTAATAACCCGACAAGATAAGTATTCTGGATGTGAGTACGGCGGATGAGGATGAATGAGAATGAGGGTAAATAGAGATGAGGGTAAATGGAGATGAGGGCAAAGAGATAGAAGGCAAAGGGAGATGGTTGACCAAAATTTCCAGTACTATTAATTAATCAAGTTGCGGAAGTAATCTGTTGCAACGCAGGCCGTAACAGGGCATATCATGTGCTGCGTGAAGAAAGCTGAACGGACGGCTCTGACAATATAATAAAGTCATTATTCTGAATGTCCATTGGGGAATATAGAAAATAAAAGTACGAAACCATGCAAAAGTAGTATGAATTACTGTGAATTAATTAATTGGGAGGTTTGAACATCGAAAAATCATAAGTGGAAGGTGGGAGCAATGGTAGCTGCTAGCTGGCCCGTTACGACTCGTGATCGAAGCACCAGGAAATCGATACGGTAGTGAAAATAAAAAATCTGGGAAAATTGCGATGAATTTTATGAACACAGTGAGAAATATCACTGTAATAGGGGAGGTTTGAGCACCAAAGAGCCACAGGTGGCAGCTACAGGCAGTTGCTGTCGGCCTGGGACAAAGTTCGAGACACCGGCAGTTGTGCTATGGCTTGGTCCCATGCACATCTGGTGCCGTAGTGCCTAACATATAAGGGAAATTTGTGGTATTTTTCTAACTTATCAAGTTATTCTAAAGTGTAGTTTTTCCTCGTGGTCGGCTAGACTGCACGAGGAAACTGCAGACTGCAGTCATTGAAGCCAGTACGCTGATATCTTGCTGTGAAAAGTTGATGTTAAGTTGACCAGCAATTCGCCACCTCATAATGAACTGAATTTAGTGACAAAATCGACGACATCTCTTAAATGAACTGAATTTCATGACAAAATTTTTCCACATTCATCCGTTTGTGTTGTGCATAAGTTCTTATATCATTGGAGAAAGATTAGAATGAACTTTTGACAAACTACAACAGATATTGTCTTTGAAAAACCGAGAAGCAAGAGTGACTCTGACCATGGAAAGATAATTGTAAAATGATAATGTCCTCAACCACTCGAAAAGCTGATGATGAATGAAATAACAGAATGAATGAATGACGTTTTCAAAATAGTAATAATGCTGCATCTACACAAATATGATCGAATATACTCGGTTCATTTGACAATCGAATGGATTTTTTACGTACTCATCCAATCGTGCGGTGTTTCTTCGAACAATCACGCAGCGGAAGATCATTTATATGATCATGAGTGACACTTAAATAACTTGAAGAAACTCAAGCAGTTCATCCTAATTGAGTTAAACTGCACTGGCCATTTAATGGCCCGAAAGAGCGAATAAACGTGCGAATTATTGGACATGAAAAATATTGGCGTCTAATGCTGAATATCATTTATGGTTTGTCTCTTAGATATTTGATAATATTTATTAGCTAAAGCTAATAATTTATAAAAAGCTAATATTAATTAGCTAAATTTATTAGTTTATTGTGACTATATATATACAACACAACAAGCATGACGGTCTTATATTCATGTTGGTTTTTCGTCATGAAGAACATTGTGCCTACGTTTGTGTTGATATGGTTGTACTTGACCACGATGGTTCACGCCCAAGAGAACCACCTAAATATGCTCGTACGTACGCACACTATGAACCATCTGAAATATTTCCAGTCTCCGCAAGTTTTGCGTCCGGAATCAAAAATTGCGGATGGGGACAAGCTTCCGATCATCGGACCAGTTTCCCAGAGTCAAGGTGATTTCACGCACTTGCACAAAAGAGACATTCAAGAAATTATCGAAAATCAAAATCGTAAGTATATAGATTTGATTGCTCAATTCGTCGTTACTCATTTACTGATTTACACTAAAACGAGCGGATAAATTTTATTTTATTAAGTTCATAATATTTGTTGATTTTAAATTATCTAAATATATTCAAAAAAAGAATCGAAATGCGCGGGCTAATTGAAGCTGCAGTGCTATAGCGATGCATCTTTCCCTCGTGCGGGTCATCCTGATCTAGTTTGTCCCGTTATAAGGGCTTTACGCGCTGAAAGTGTGTCCCTATTTGGACAATATGATTCATTCATTTTTCTGAAAGCAAGATCCGGATTCCATATCATGCACAACGTTTAGTACGTTCAACTGAACGTCTGAACAAAGCATAGCGTAATTATGAAAATTATTTCGCTCGCGCTGCCATCGCTTTGGTGTCAAGGCTGGACATGAAGCGGGTAGCCCGCGCGAGGACGCAGGTTGACAGAAACTCGTTTTACGCTCAAAATGTACATCAAGGGAAATTAGTAAGGCTATATCCATATAGTATTGCACGTAATGCACTTTTTGTCCCTGTGTGGGTCATTCTGACTCAGTTTGGCTATCGAAATCAGTGTATGCACTGAGACGGTCTGCCAGCACAGCTGTGGTGAGCTCAAACATGAGCGTACACTCAGAGAAATGAGTGAGACTTTGTCATCTGGTTCTTTATTATCAAGAGAAGGCAACTTTGACATTTGTTGTATGACTTCAAACATTTAGCCTTTTAGTATAGTATGATTTATTTTCTAAATTGATTTAATTTCCATGATTTAATTTATAAATTTCTTCTTAATTTTGAAGTCTAAAAATTCAGTTACCTTTCACTTTGTAACATAAATGAATTTTAAAAGTAAGCAATTTGCTAGAATGTTGTCCATGACAATCGTGAACGTTAACTTTAACATTTGATTTGGTTATATCCGAACAAAATTCGAGCTCAAATGATGCCAAATGCTATAAAATTAATGATGAATATCTCTTTGCAGTGACATTCCCTCCCGAAATTGTGAGACGGACGAAAGAGGCACTCGAAGCCATAAGATCCTTAGCACTGGATATAAAAAATTATATTGAAAATCCACCCACAGTCCCACCGGCATCCACTCCTTCTCCGACGCCTGATCCTCTTAACACAACTCTGAACCCCATAGGAACAAATGGTAGCGTGTTTTCCAACGCAACCACTACCACTCCTATCACTACCACTACCACTCCTGTCACTACCACTCCTGCTCCTCCTACGAGCCTAGATCTAGTTGTAACTGATGGATCAGTAACGACGTCAACCTCTGAAACTCAACCTCCGACTACTACAACAACTAGCACCTCCATGACTACCACACCTCCTGAAACTACCAAAAGCACGAGAAGACGCTTAAACATTCCCAGAAGAACCAAAAATTTTGGACGCAGCCTCTCATTTGATTCGAAAATTTTGGCTCGGGCAGACAAAGAATCCAGCGAAGAATTGTCTTCAGAAGAGGCTTATTACGCTGCAGAAATGATAGTTTCACTACAAATAGCCTTCAACGCTTCTGAAAGAGTTATGTCGGATAAGTTGAGTGAACAGTTGGTCGTGGAGCTTGAACTAAGCGTGCAAAAAATGAACGAAATGAACAAGTCCTTGTCAAACATGAACTGGGATCAACAAAATGATCAGGTCATCTTCTGGCTTAGCTATCTGCTGTTGTCAGTTAAACATTCCCTACAAAGAATGCAGTATGAGCAAATGGTAACTGAACTTTTAAGTAAGACTGATGACATAACCATAGTAATAACAGCCGCGTTTTGTGTACTAGCCGTAGCACTCGCATTTGGATTATTCGCATACACTTTCAAATCACGGAAGCAGAACAGAGGAAATTACAAAATTGACAGACCCTCTCAAAGCAGTAACCCCAGAAACATTCCAGTAAGGAACCCTTCGTCAAGCAGCACCCAACCCTCATCGGACCCCAACTCATTCTTCAGCGTCCCAAGCGGGGTCACGGTCCAGACCCGGTCTAACCCCATGTATTCATCCCACCGCAGCGTCGATGTTGAACGCCCCGTTACAGCATCATCAGTTGATTCATACACTATCAGTCCAACACCTAAAAACAGAGACAGTAGCGGATCCTTGGACGATGTTCCTTTGAGAAATGAAAAAAATAACCGAGATCGTGGAGCTCATTTTCCAGCTTCCAGCACCACAGCCAGGAACTTCCGGGACCCAAGTCGGAACCGGGACCGAAAGTACGACGCCGCTAAGGACAACGAAGGATTCCTCGACGACGACGCCGTAGTTGTTCGTAAAGATTCGGAGTCGGCGATTTGATGAACTGTAAGAGATCATTAAAGGTGATTTTTTGCTCTAGATATAAATAATATTAATTACAAACATGGTGTAGTCATTATATGCTAGAATTATATGATTGCTCTCGAACGAGAATAAAGTAATGCATTCATCGATTAACTTAGACCATTGATTTGTAAATATAGTTAAATTAGACCATAAAAAAGTTGGAATGTTTTGAATGTCGTTCGAAATTTTGCAGAGTTGCCATTCCTAGAAACTTGAGTCCGGTTTTTTGCCATTCCTAAAACATTGAGTGCTGTTATTGCCATTTCTAGAATAAGCACAATTTTTATATTACAAACATTATTTATTTAATGAAATTACGAACACGACTAATTTCACTGAAGTCATTGCACAAATAAACTTTATTTCTCGAAACTTATTTAAACAAAATAAAAAGTAATTTCATCTTGAAGTTATGGGGAATTGCGTCCGAAGTTCATTAATGATTGCTGATGTGTTCTGAGCAGTATATATAATATTATGTATAATAATATTTTGTGTATGTGGTCGAATGTTGTTAAATATCACATATTTTTGATCAACCACGAGCCACCATTTTCCGCAAGTTCGGCATTCTAACATCTTTTCACAATAACTGGGCTGATGGTTCGATTTTTTCGAACTATATGAGATAATTTCTTGAATTAATTCTGGGTTGAATGTGATTTGATGAAAGAATTATTAATTATTCCCTTAAAATATTTTAATAACTGAAATGATACTGTAAACATATATATAATAATTTTGAACTTGATTAATTATTTTATGACATTAAGTCTTAAATTCAATTAAATAAATGTTTCAATCTGACGGAACTTGATGGACGCCATTTGGAATTATATAGTTGCATAATACGGTCAATTTTATTTAGGATGAATATTGTTGTTCCGTATTGATTAAATTATTTGGCAGTTTCAATTTCATTTTAAAATGATTTTAATTAAGAAGCACTAACATAGCATATCATGATGAGACGAAATAAATTATATGACTTTGTTTGAATAAATAATTTCAAATGTTTTAGATTTGTTAAAAGTTTTAAGTGTTTTAAATTTCTTGAAAGTGTTAGTTGATTAAGTTGTGATTGTATCAATTGCTTATGGTTTCTTAAACTATATATTTTGATGTTTGAAGACAATAGCAAAACGGGCATTAATTCAAAAAATTGTTTTAACAATTATGATGATGTAATATTAATGTGTATGATTTTTTTCAATCATGTGAGTTCAATTTTGGTCATAAAATTATGAACAGAAGCTGCACATTTTTATAAGTAGACCGAAGCAATAATTTGTTCCTGGCAGGAATTCATCGATCCATCTCCCAAAATTTGATTTTTCTTAGTAAAAGTATATGTAAGTGCCCGTATTTTTTGTCCCTAATAGTCGTAAGTTATCAATTTATTACTAAAATTTATTTTTGAATTATTATTGCATGAATTGACATCTCATGGGCTGTGACAATAGTAGAAATGTAAGACTTTGTGCACAGATTTTGAATCGTGTGGGTCATCTTGACTCAGTTTGGCGTACGTTCGCTTTCTGCTCATGCCGTGGGTGCGTAAGAACGTGTGTCACTATTTGCACAATATGACCCATCCATTTTCTGAGTGAAGATTTTGGTTGAAAAGGATGAACCTCACAGATGACATCAACGTGCAAACAATAAAATGCATGAGAAAGTCATCACTCTTTGAATTAGTATAAATTTATGGTCATTTGACTTTTATCAACTAAAAATTCAAAATACACACGCTATCGGAAATACGAATTTGGATCTTGACTCGAGCAAATAGCTATGCATGTGTAATTTGTGTATGTTGAAATCATGAACATTTTCTAGTGAAACATCGATATTGATTAAAAAAATTTCAGAAATTCTAAGCAACAGAAAATGAAAAAATTAAAATAAATAGAAAAGAATGATAATGTAAACTGCACAGCACAGAAGGCATAAAATTATCAATAAATGAATTGACCAAATGAACTGAATCCTGTTAATATTCAGGGCCGGCCACACGTACTGACATCGATGCCATCAGTGCAGCCACAGGCGCAGTTAGGAAGTGAATGAATTCATTGAATGAGGCCGTATTCGATGATGATTCATTGTAGCTATCACCGGACATCACAAGTTCTGAAACGATTGACATCCATCTATGTTCATCTATGTTTTGATTGACATCAAAATTTCTTCTCGCTTCGAATCACCGACATGTGGAACAGCCTCCCCGATGACATCGTTGGCGCTCCAAGTATGAACGCGTTCAAGAACAGACTAGATAAAGCTATGGAAAAATATATGTTCAGATTTGAAATGCCTAGCTCCTTATCGAACCCGGTGGAAGTCTATAGTAGCTACTTCAAACTATCGTCAGTCCTGAAAAGATCCGGTCAAATGACACGAGTTTAGATCTTCTGTGAACAAGGCACGAAAAGGAAAAGAATCGGCGACAGGCCACATCAGGCCTACACTGCAGCGCCGACATCACTATGTTATGTTATGTTATGTTATGAAATTCATGCTGCAACTGCACGGTTGAAGAGCAAATGAAGTCCTTGAGCAAGTTGATATTTAATGTTGAATTATTAAAGTTTTAACCGAAAAACGCACTTAGGAAACGACTGAACGGATACTCAGTTGAAGTTAAAAAGTTATTTATACAAATTTTATTTCAATAACGGTTGAACTGACACTGGTGAAATTTGAACAGCATTTTTGACGATTATAAAGTAAATAAATTTCTAAGTTTTATTCATTTTCACTCCACCATTTTCAATTTAAAAAGAATTATTAGATTCTGGAAATAACACTAACGAAAATAAGCGAGACTTTGCCCAAATTGCGAAGCACTGTTTAAGCGCGTTAGGGTCATCCTGACGCAGTTTGGCCGGGGGCGTATCAGTGCTACGTGCAGAAAGTGAGTCACTATTTTAAAAATACGACCCACTTATTATTATGAGTGTAATGTTAAAGACACGCTTATAAAGCCGCGCTTGAAGTTAGCGGCCAACTTATTTAATCAGTGAAAGAATACAAACATTAAAAGCTTAGAATTTTTAATTTCATTCAAACTTAATTAAAATTTGTTCTATTAAACAGTCAGGAAAAAATCATTTTGTGACAACTATAAAACAATCAACAGTTCAGATCTACAGTTGAATCAAGCCTTACAATTAGATCTAAATTTGCCTAAATGAAGAACAATGACAACTTAAGTTATAGAAACAAATAACTATATAATATATTATAATTACTATATAATTCCTGACAAATAAGAAGTGTTAGTTAAAATGTAACAAAAATACCTTTACCCTCGCTCAGAAATTGCAATGAAAATCAATCAATCAAATTTAGTAATCAATTTTTATTACCTATCGTGAATATATATATATCTCGGAGGTTACAGGTAATTTTATTAGAAAATTTACATTAAAAAAAATACTTCTTAGAGTAAATCTACGGTTGGTCTGGTGCTTAAACTGCAACTTGCTGCACTCAAACAAATAAGTGAGGCAGCACAGGATGGAAGGCATCCACAGCACAGCATGACAGGTCTGCGAAGCACAGCATGGAAGGCACAGTTAAATGTTACTCAGCCTAATAAATCTAAAAGAAAATTTGAAAAGCAGACAAATTATTTGCAATATTTAAAATTAATGCAGCGTACTCGGGTTCAGAACTTCGCATGCCAGAGATGAAATCTATTTAAATCTTTTTATCAATTAGCATTACCTCAAGTTAATTCATTAATCACGTATAATAATAATAGTCAAGTAAAGATTCGGATAATAATTAAGTTAAATAATCGAGTGAACGGCTAAAAGAATGAATTACTATTCTGACAGTTTTTTCTGACCAGTCAAAGCTAAATTTTGTGAATCTGAGCACATTTGGCTCACGTCGAATGATTTCTTAAACGAGATAATCAATTTCGAGATCAAAATGCATCTTAAAACTGAACATATAATGAACAAACCCTTAATTACAATGAATTTTTTATTAAAAATTGAGGAAGCCCAAACAGCAAAAATTTTTTGTTGCATCGCAATGAATCACGGAACTATTCATTAAATTCTGATAATAATTATCATAATGATGTCCACTCTGATCGTTATTATTATAATGACGTCCACTCCTATAATTATTATTATACTGAATGCAAGAAGCTGTGGCTCGCTTAAAAACATTATTTTGGCTGCAGGATCTGGTCACAAAAAATTCAAGTTTGAGGAAAGTTTCAGCACTAAGAATAAAAAATTGAGGCTATAACCATGATTACCGATAAGCGCTACCGCGACATCGATGATTGCAAGTAAAGACGAACGAACAAGCGAAATATTAGATTAATTTGATCGATAGGTTACGACGAGCTTCTTATTTCCAGGTAAACCAATTTTAAAATGATGCATTTAAATTAATTGACAGTCACGGAGTTAAGGAATTCAACAGCGAAGATAAACGGCCTTAATAAAATTGATCACATTCAAACATCTGAAATTTATATCAAAATTTACAACGCAAGGAAGGAACATCTGCATCTAAATCATGCAGATGTTAATTCAAAAATCGTCATAGGAATTGTTTAAAAATCATAATTGTATATACTTGAATAATTCTAATTAAGTTAACCTCGCTTGATATCGGTCGCGGCTTATCACAATTTCCAAACTCGAATTGATTTCTGGAAATCTTAGGTCATTAATAAAAGTGATACTCAGAACCTGAATATAATATAATTAAACTCCGCCCCCTCCCTCAAAAACGGTAATACACTCAAACCTTCAACTTTTTTTTCAATTTTCGTACAGAGAAAAATATTCAAGTTAGAGGATGAAGAAAAGCGGTGAATTTTTCACTGATTGTCACAGCATTGCGAGGCAGTCGTAAATAAGGATACCTTTATATAGATAATGATGCAGCAAATGTTAGAGATGCAATATGACAGAATAAAAACCGTTCGAGAATAAGAGTTATTGATAACAGAATGATAATAAATTGAAAATAAAAATAGAAAACATTAACGAAGCAGACACGGGCGAGGAAGGCACTAGTGATACCAATATAGGTAATCCTACCGGGCATCTGGTGTTAAAATAACGCTAATTAAACGTTGTTTCAACGAAATCAATTCCTAATCAACGTTTTTTCCAACGTCATTTGACGTTTTTTAAACATCATTTGCCTCCGAAATAATTAGCTCCCATAGGGTATCTGAAATTGAAAGAAACGTTTCCACTAGGCATCTAACGTTGAAATAACGCTTAATAAACGTTATTTCGTCGAAAATAATTCTTATTGCACGCTTTTTTCAATGTCATTTGCACGTTTTTGCAACGCCATTTGCACGTTTTTTCAGCGTCATTTGCACTTTTTTTCAATGTCATTAGTTTTATGACGTTGGAGTTGACGACTCAGAGCCGAGCTCGACGTGTGTATCGTAGCCCTTGCCGAGACGTCTCTTGCGACACAGCGTGACGAAGTAGGCTGCGAAGAGGGGCACCGGAGTAAGGGTAGCCACCGCTATGGGCACCACCATGGCTATGTCGCCCAGAGGTGAAAATGACGACAGCGAAATCTGGAAGATGTGAATTGTTAACATCAGAAGTTTCCCGAACTCCGTGTAATATGTGAAATTTTCAGGGAAAAATGTTGGTGTAAAGATCAGTAGTTGGGGTAATTTATACAAGTTGGGTAATTATTACAACTATGGTAATTTTAACAGCTGAGGTAATTTTAACTACTGGGATAATTTAACAACTGGGGTAATTTTAACAACTGGGGTAATTTTAACAACTGGGGTAATTTTAACAACTGGGGTAATTTTAACAACTGGGCTAATTAATACACTTTTCAAGAAAAAAAATAAAAAAATGAAAAATTACAGTTTTGGTTCAATGCTTTATCCAAGAAGACAACATTAGTCTGAGGATAGATGTCAGGTTCATCTTTTGTAGGCAGGTTCCTAGTATTTTTCTTTCTAATTACCTCTTCCTAGAGGACAACATCTAGTGAAGCTGGTTCATAAGCCCTGATCCAAGTCTTTTAACTAGTTATAGAAGAACTACGTCACTAGCCTCGGACAATAGTATAGTATAGTCCTTCGACATTAAAGAATAGGCCTGGAAAGGCCTGTCGCCGATTCTTGTGCTTTTCTTGACTAGACTGGCCTTTTGATCAGATCTTTTCAACGGACGGTAGATTTAAAATAGCTTCTAGATATCAGTTGTTCCGTAGGGTACGAGGCATTTTAAGACTAAACATATGCTCATGCATGGCCTTGTCTGGTCTGTTCTTGAACGCGTTCATACTCGGAGCGTCAACAATATCTTCAGGGAGGCTGTTCCACATGTCAGTGACTCGAAGCGAGAAGAAATGTTGTCGCGTGGATAAGTTGCACCGCAGTTTTTTTAGTTTATAGCTGTGGCCCCTGGTGTTGGTTCTTGTTTCAAATTCTAGTAATCCTTCTGGGACCTTGTACAAACCATGAGTATACTTGTATACTTCAATGAGGTCACCACGCAGGCGACGATAACGGAGACTGGGAAGCTTCATAATCTTCAATCTTTCTTCATAAGACTTGCCCTTCAAGCCTGGAATTATCCTGGTTGCACGTCTTTGAACACTAAATTTCTGTCTTTTTCAAGTCTCGGTGACCACACAACGTTTCCAAACTCTAGGTTCGGGCGCACGACAGAGGTGAACAACAGCTTCATCATTTCTATATCTAGGTACTCGTAGGAGCGTCTGATCAGTCCAAGCAGTTTATTGGATGTATTAACTTGCGTTTCAATATGCCTATAAAATTTTAGTTCCTTGTTGACACAAACTCCAAGATCTTTTTCCACGCAAGTCTTCTCAATCATAACCCTCTCGTTGCAACCGTGTTTTCTCATGCTGTAAGCTTGCTGTTCATTGTTCTTCCCGAGGTGAAGTACTTTACACTTGTCAGCATTGAAACGCAGCTGCCACGTATCAGCCCAATCAACTAAACTATCAAGATCATTTTGCAGTTGCATTTTATTTGACGCATCCTTAACTGTATTATAAACTTTTGTGTCATCGGCATACATGGAGCACACGCTTGACACTACTTCTGGTAGATCGTTTATAGATCGACAAGCCTGTGTTCTGCGGGCCAGTAGCTACCCAATATGAGGAGGTCATTAATACAACGTTTAATTAACATTATTTAAATGTTAGATGTCCGGTGAGAACATTATTCCTCGCTTATTAGCGCGAGGATTTGGTTTATCATCTAGTTCCAGACGAATTATTGCACAACCTCATTAAATAGTTCAAGACGATCTATTGCACTATCTCATTAACTAATTAAAGAAGAACTATAGCACTATCTCATTAAATAGTTCAAGACGATCTATTGCACCAAACTCATTAACTAGTTCTAGACGAATTATTACAATATCTCATTAACTACAGTTCTAGAAGAACTTGCACTATCTCATTAACTAATTCTAGACGAACTATTCCACGATCTCATTAACTAGTCTTAGTGGACTAGTTAATTAGATGGACTAGTCCCTAACTAGCCTTGAACAAGACGATTCGATGGCCTGTTTCAACAGGCCGGTCTCGTCCTTCCTAGCAAGACGTTATTCAACGTTGTTCCAACGCTAGATGCCCGGTGATCGTTTTCCTAGCTCATTACCTAGTTCTAGAAGAATTGCAGCCTGCAGTAGCCTCGAGAAGGCCGGTTATCTGGAGTATATGCTGCACTAGCTTGTCTAGTTCTAAACGAGCTGCTGCACTAGCGTATTATCTAGTTCTAGAGGAACTAAGGCACTAGCCTTGAGTAGGCCTATGGCTAGGCCTGTATTCTGTAGGCCGGTCTCGACGCTGATGGCGATCACCTCCGCCGCTTCCCGCCGGGTCGCCACCGCCGCCGCCGCCCCCGCCATGAACCCCAGCAGGGGAAGTGAGAACCCGCACACCGCCACCTACGGCGGCATTAATTGTTATTAATATCTTTATTATCATCTTTAATTCATTATTATTATGATATAATTATCATTATTTATATAAATATCACTTGGCTAATTACCACTGCTAATAAATTTATCACATTGAAGTAATAAAAGTAGTAGGTAACGTGCCACTTGAAGAACTTATGATTTTTAGTAACATAGTTACCGCTGCCGAAAAAAACTTGTCATGATAGAGAACTAGAAGTAGTTGATAATGGTAGTAAGAGTAGTGATTAATGGTAGTAAAAGTAGTACCTAGTTAATAGTAGTAAAAGTAGTAGTTAATGGTAGTAAAAGTAGTAGTTAATGGTAGTAAAAGTTCAAACTCCCCGCCTGAGGGTAATATCAAAAGTGAGTCAAACTCCCCGCCTGAGGGTATCATCAAAAGTGAGTCAAACTCCCCGCCTGAGGGTAACATCAAAAGTGAGTCAAACTCCCCGCCTGAGGGTAACATCAAAAGTGAGTCAAACTCCCCGCCTGAGGGTAACATCAAAAGTGAGTCATCAACTATTGAAAAGGTTGCATTAATCTGGAGAAATTAAAGTAATTCTACATGAACACTACAAAAAATAGGCACATTAACAGGCCGGAGAAACGAGGAAGGTTACGTTATAGAAAAATATTTCATGGAATATAATTTAGAACATTTTTTGGAAATATTTAAGAATATTTCGACAGCTACGCTAATTGTACTTCTAATGAACTCAGGGTGAATGAAGCTTTAAAAAAATACGTGCGAAAATTCATCTTTCTGATATATTGAATCTGAATTCAATCTTGAAAACAATGCATACACTTTCCTCGTCTGATGAATGACTTTCAGTATAAATATCTAAACCTTTTGATAAGAAATTATTATTTGTATTAATGGTACAGAATTCAAAGTTTTAGTTACTATTAAAGTAGATTTAAGAACAATCTAGATATCAGCAGCAAAGTGTATACAAAAAAGTTAATATTATGAAGTTCAACTTTTAAAGGGTAAATTTTGACGGTAAATTTTGATTAGGGTTATTATTGAGGATGAATTTGAAATTTACAAATGATTTTTTACCGAGAATTGAGCGGGGATGAGAAGATTTTTGATCAACAAGTAAAGATTGTTTTTTTCTGTTATTATGATGACAATATGTTATAAATTTAAAGATTTTTTAAATTGAGTTACCAATATGACAGATTGCCAAAAATTCTCTTTCAACAAATGTACAAGGGAACAAAAAACAAGGATATATTTTATCCCATATAATAAAACAGTTAATTCTAAATAATATTTTATTTACATAATAAAATAACAATTATAAATTTTATTAATAATGAAATGAAATTTATTTATTCTATTTATAAAAAAATAAATAAACGCTCACCCATGAAGATGGTGGGCCTCCAATATAATAAAAAAGTTAAAAATAAAATAGTAGTATCTTGTATATAATAAGTAAACGCTCACCCACGAAGATGGTGGGCGCTAGTGCCCACACCCACAAGGGCATGGCGACGAAGGCAGTGATGGTGCTGACGAAGGTCATGGTCACAGAGAGGTCCAGTGACCCACCTAGCAAGTAGGTCCACATGTTACTCCCCCCTCCCCCTGGGGAACAACCCGTCACGAACAGCCCCAGCCACAGGGCAGGGGAAGACCCAAGCAACAGGTAGCCCAGGCCGTACGAACACTGAAAATTTGATTATATTATATTAAATTATTTTATACTATATTATATTTTATTAAATTATATTATATTATATTTTATTGTATTATAATTATATTAAATTACATTAAATTATAATTATATTAAAAAAGTCTTCTTAAATAATAGATTTCATTTCAAAAAATGCTCAGGACTATTATATATTTTATTATAGCGATAGCCAAAAGATGAAGTTTTCCAGAAAACTGACAAATTAACAGCAAGGAAATATTCTCACAAGGGGCATGAAGATGTAAACTTTAATATTAAGTATCTTTAAATGATAACCTTGTATATTAATAAAACCTTTAATAATTTTTATTCTCACAAGAGGCATGAAGATGAAAGTATCAATATTAAGTACCTTTAAATTAAAACATTGCATATTAATAAAAGCTTTTAATAATTCCTATTCTCACAAGAGGCATGAAGATGTACTGCGACAGGAGGCCTATAAGAGGCGCCACGGGCCTCCTGATGGTGAGCTTGATGGTGTCGAGGTCGATGGTGCAGCCCATGTTGATGTAGACCATCACCACCAGCAGCACCACCACGTGCACGAAGATCTTGTCGAGCACGTGTGGGCCTCGCTCCACCTGCACACGTGATCACGAATTATTTATATTAATAATAAAAAATACATTTTAGTAATATTTAAAATAACGATAAATAAATACGTTATAACCATTATCACCTTACACTATATATAATAATAAATAAATTATAATACATATTCATAATAATAACAATAAATAAATATATTACAATAGATATTCATAATGATAATAAATAAATACATTATAATACATATTCCTAATAATAATAAATAAATACATTACAATAAATATTCATAATAATAATAAATAAATATATTATAATACATATTTATAATAATAGTAAATATATACTTTGTAACCATTGTCACCTTACACGTATATATAATAATAATAATAATAATGAATAAGTTATAATTTATATTTATAATAATAATAAAAAATACGTACGTTACAATACACATGTATAATAATAATAAATAAACAAATTCTAATAGATATTCATAATAACAATAAATATATACATTATATATACATATTTATAATGATAATGAATAAATACATTATAATCCTAATCTAAATAATAATACCGTAATACAAATACATTAAGATTATAATGTAGGTATTGATGATGTACATACTATCACGAGCAAAGCTCTCTACCTCATAACGTGAACCCGGGAATAATATTGATTATTATTAATATATTACTCATAGGTTAGGATTTACGTATTATTGTTAATAGATAACTCGTTGCGCAACGACACCATAATCTCCTGCAATATGAAGTCACCATACCTACCTTGATCGGAACTTGAGTCTCGACAAGTTCACTGTCGTTGCCGCCGTCGCTGAGGACGAACTTAAGTTTCGAGAACCCGAGGAACTCCCCACGGGCGGTGAACTCCCCCGTGAGGTACCTCCCCCCTGTACTCCCCGTATCATTGTTGTCCCCCGAGGGGATGGGGAAGTGAGGGGGCTGGTCTAGAGTGGTGGTGTCCTGGTCCACTCTAAACGAGTGGGGCGACACGAAGGCGTGTTCAATGTCGTCTGGAGTCACGACCTGCACGAGTTAGACGCAGAAAATTTTTTTTTGAGTAGAAGAATGGCAAGAAACAATAAAATTTTGAATCAAGTTGATCAATCAAGTTGAAGAAATGCAAGTAGAAGTTTTTTTTATAATAAACTGAACTAAGATCAAATAAATGGGTCATATTGTCTGGATAGTGAAACATTTCTTACCCACATCAGGATAAGAGAAAAGACGTGGCACTGATACATACGTCCGATTGCCGGGAATCAGACGTTAAAATAACGCTGAATAAACGTTGTTTTAATAACATAAACTAGTAATCAACGTTGTTTTAATGTCATTTGCCTGGACGGTTTCAACACAACATCCTCAGAACCTGCAGCAACACAGCACCTGCAGCAGCACAGCACCTGCAGCAGCACAGCACCTGCAGCAACACAGCACCTGCAGCAACACAGCACCTGCAGCAACACAGCACCTGCAGCAGTACAGCACCTGCAGCAACACAACACCTGCAGCAACACAGCACCTGCAGCAACACAACACCTGCAGCAGTACAGCACCTGCAGCAGCACAGCACCTGCAGCAGCACAGCACCTGCAGCAACACAGCACCTGCAGCAGGAGGGTGCCGGAGTAGTCAGGAGGGAGGCCCTCCAGCAGGAAGGCCACGTCCACCTCCTCGCCCTCAGTGAGCGCCACCTGCGGCACCGCTGAGCCGTTCACCGCCAACCGCGGCCGCAACGACAGCGCCTTCACCAGCGCCGCCCCTGGCGCACCGAAACAAGGGTAATGTACTTAGTGAGTACTTATATTATCAGTCTAATGGTAGTGAGTACTTATAATATCAGTCTGCTAATATTATCAGTCTGCTTATATTATCAGTCTGCTTAGATTATCAGTCTGCTTATATTATAAGTCTGCTAGTAGTAAGTACTTAGATGATCAGTCTGCTTAAATCGCAAGTTCACGAGGAATTTAAAAGCAATGAAAACGCTAAGCAAATTCACCATATCGATATTGAAAACGTTTCGGAGTCCAGCTACATCGCAAGTTCGACAATGAAAAAAATGTATACAATAATTTTATAATTCAAAATTCTAAGCTGGACTTCGAAAAGTTTTCACTATCGAAATGGAAAATTTGCTTGGCGTTTTCTTTGCTTTTAAATTCTTTGAAAAGTATAGCGAGACTTTGTCCAAATCGTGATGCACTTTCATCCTTGGGTGGGTCATCCTGAGCCAGTTTGGCCAGGCAAAAATGGCGTATAAATGCTACGTAGAAAGTGTGTCACTATTTGGACAATATGTCCAGGGCAGTACAAAAATACGGAAATATTTATATAAATTTAATATTTTTAATCGAAAAATAAAAACAATATTTTGGGCATTCTTCGAAGGATACTTCAACTGTTTTTAGTTGAATCTGATATTAATACTTTGAAACGCAAGTCATGGTTATCAAAGAACAATTTAAGCTAATTATTTAAGCAACAGGTTAAACTAATTTTTAGTTTATTAACAGAGCAACATGTAAGGATAATTAATCCATTGAGAGTATTTATTAATTAGGTAGTTCTCACCTGTAATGGTCCAGGCGGAGAAGAGTACAGCCGCGTACAGCAGCAGCATGTGGAAGGGGTACAGTGGGCACATTTTGCTCGGTACACCTGAAAATATAAGGACATAATAAATTTTGTATATAATAAATATTTTTTAAACATTTTCGTGTAAATGTTCTTATTTTTTGCTGTTGTGCTGCGTTAGTCTAAATCTAAAGCAGCCGTTGTGATCGGCTAGTCTAAGAAGAGTCGCTGTGTTCGGCTAGTCTAAGAACAGCCGCTGTGATCGGCTAGTCTAAGAAGAGTTAGTCTAAGAACAGCCGCTGTGTTCGGCTAGTCTAAGAACAGCCGCTATGTTCGCTTAGTCTAAGAACAGCCGCTGTGTTCGGCTAGTGTAAGAAGAGCCGCTGTGTTTAGGGACTAACCAAAATCTACACACAATACAAGCACGTCAGCGGTACGCTTGTTTCAGGATAAAAAATTCTGAATATACCGAGAATTGCAAGTAGCTGCGATTGTATAATATCACAAATCACCGCGCAGACAATGCCAGAATCTGAATATATTCTGATCGTTTCTACCACTGTCATCTCTGGGCATCGGGAAAGGTTTATGTGTTCATGGGGTCTATCAGACTATCTTTGTCTTTATATTTCTAGGTGAGTTAGAAAAGTTCGTATAATTATTACAGATAACGTATTTGAAGACTTGAAAGTCAAGAATTGTTCTTGAATTCGTAAGTGGAGTTCAAGCAAAGAAATTCAACCTTTGAAGGGAATTGTGTCCATACTAATTGTTGAATCAATGGGAAATTATGCAATGTCTATACAAGTTTTCGCTCTCAGAGACTCAGACTATGTTAATTTATCATATTGAAGTATAACGAGGGTCTTTTACATAATTGAATCGCTAGTCTATTTGGTCAAAATTGTTGGTCACCGTTGATTGTGTAATCGCTTTGTCTACGTTTAAATTTACCTTCGTATAGTGCTATTCGATTGTTCATAAAGACCTGGGGCCATACTTTCAAAATTCGCTAATTAAACGTAAGTACTTACGCTCTATTTTCTTGTCTATGATTGGTGGATTTTGCTTGAAAGGCCGTCAATGATTGGCTGATGAACTTTGAAAGTATGTGCCCTGGTAGCGAGAGTTACTGTCAGTAGACAAACGAGTTAATTCTCGATACCGCAACCAATTACCAGCAATACACAGAATTTTAATCAATCTTCGGCATGACCCTAAGTCTTGCATTCTGCTGTTTATTTATAGTGAAAGATCTGTGCGGTGCGCAACACGCGTCCGGTAATTACCGAACTGCGTGATTATTCGGTTAGAGTGAAAGTTCAGCCTCGAGGTGAACCGCACAGAACTAGAATTTGGAGGTCGTGAGTTGAATTATTTAGTGACAGCGAGAATCTAATATATAATGACAACGCAAATATATAATGATAACGAAAAACTAATCGCAAAGCGGCATCGAGAAACTAATCGTATAAAGGCATCGAGAAACTAATCGTGTTGCGTAATTAATCAAATATTGGCAAAAAGAAACAAAGCACTCAACATATCATACTTATTTACCCACATTCATTATTTATAAATACGCATGCTAAATCTAAAGGAAACTTTATGCTGCGTTCTAGTGAAGTAGGCAACAAGAGCAAGTAAATCGTACATAAATTCATCAACGCAAGGGCGTTAAGCTTCCACACAAAAATGCAGACGTCTTAAGCGTAACGAGTTATTGTTGTTATGGGGAGCGAGCTCAACCGCAAGAAGTTTAGCGTAAGGAAACCAGTGCCTGTTCTGCTAACATGAAAGATGGCCACTCAGAAAAAGAAGGCCTTCAAAGAAGTAAATTAATACAAAAAGGGGGATGGATATGGGGGTTGGGGGAAATTTAAATCTCTTTTTTCCCTTATCTATCTTTTTTATCTATATCTGAGACTTCATTTAAGTTTCACGAAAGAAATAGGTTCGAATGGCCTTCTACCTTCTAAACTGGAGTTCTATGTCTCTCCTTCTTAATTATAGCTTTATCTTATCATTGAGATCACGTTAGTATGAGAATTAGTAACAGTATTCTGAATACCGAGGTTTTAAGTTTTTTTTTTTTGCAATAGCGAACATATATATCCCACTTGCGCTGCGATGACGCGGCGCAATTTCGAATCAGCTTCGCCACTCGTGATGGTGATGCAAATTTTCGCTGCATCACCATCAGGTTTTACAGAATGTAGTGAAAAACACTGTTACGGAGATCCTGGACACGTCGTGATTTTGGATTTAACAGTTTCTTCAACATAAAATTTTATGCAACATATTTTTAAATTCGTGTTTTGCTGACAACACGGCTACAGAAATCCTGGACACATGTTACATTCAACAGTTAGTTAGATCGGCACAACATTTTGAACAAGCTACTCGCTATTTTACGTCGTTAATTTATCCTGTAGTTGCGAACAATTTCTTGCAATGTTTTTTTTTGTAAACTCCATGATTATCTCGATTTGTGCTTCTATGATTATATCAATTTACCATAATGGGTATCATATTTCCCTTCAGCATATAATGAATGGAATCGTGGATAGTGAATGGAATCCACGGACGCAAACAGATCCTGCGGGACTGTTTTCCAACGCAAGATGATTCCAGAGTCGTGGGGATCAACGGTTGATGATACGGTGGGCGAGAACCACGTACGGTTCACTAAAGAATCACTTATGTTTTGAGAAATACGTACATTTCTAGCGCATTTTCTCATTTATGGAAAAAAAGGCCCTATTGTGCTCGTCATGTCCGTCCGTCTGTCCGTGACCATGTTTTCGTCGACGAGAAAATGCGCTCTCTCTCAATCGCTGCAGTGAGTACCGAGGTATATTTTTAGCGCATTTTCTCATTTACGGAAAAAATGCACTATTGTTTAAGGTATCATTTAGCTTTAAGATAAGTGTTATACTGAACGTTTTTCTTATTATATATTTCTTATTTAGGTATAAGAAATGTATATATTTATTATATATTATTTCGCTTTTCTTATATATTCTTTCTATACTGACCATAATCATGTCGAAGAAATTGATGCAAAATTATTCCTGGATAATCTTCCTAAAAATTTGTGCGGGACAAAGCTCTCAAATGCAAATTGTTTGCCGGGAAATCGGAAAAAATAACCTTCGTATTCGCGAAACATAGACGAAAATCAGCAGCGCCTCTGCAAAGTTAATCTTAACGTATATATAAGAAAATAATTACTTAGCAAAAACTCGCGATGAATCTTCTTATCAATATTCGGGAATATTCATGAAAAAAGAACTAAAAAAAATATATTCAAATAAAAGTGAGAACTATACCCGTGTAAATTTCAAAATGAAGTTAAAAAACGCTAGGTTAGATATTTTTTTTCTCAGCAAAGGTGAGTTTGATCATAATGCCTAACTATTTAGTGCGATGAAAATTATAGTAGGTATTATGATCATCCGCTCCTCTGCATTGAATAATAATCTATGACTACTTGTTTTTTGTCTATTACTGTAGGAAAGTTTTGTTCTAGCCTTCTAAATTGGCAGGCAGTCTCAAAATCGGCGGGCAGTCATTCCGTTTGAAAATCCCCGAATTTTTTCGAGTTGTTCTTTTGCCTTTGAATTTTTTCCTATATAAGAGAGAATATATAATGGAAATTTATACCAAGTAATAGGATTGTTACTTGGTTGTGACTTAGCAAAATAATATATTTTACTTGTTGAACCATTATCATGTTAAAGAAGTTGATACAAACTTATTAGTGTAAAATCGAGTTAAAATTTTACAGGAACTACAGGAGGCTTTCGTTATGGTCTGACCCTCAACTATATGGCAGAGGGCGCTGCCCCTTGGGCCACAGTATCGCTTACGGGTCTCCCCTCACAGCCACAGTTTCCCCTCGCCGAGCTCAGCCTATGCCGTGATGAGCGAAAATCTGCCTGCTTACAAAAATGAATATTACATATTCTACAAAAAATATACATTTTCTTATACCGACGGCACGAGCAGAGTGCGAACGTAGCGGTGCAAAAAGTGCTTCGCTATTTGGACAAAGTTTCATTCTTTCTCTGAGTGATAATAGGCTTCATGGGTACGAGAAAATTCGAACTCAGTTGATCACACAACTTTAGGCATTTCGAAACATCAAAAAATAGAATTCTTGGCACACGCAAGGTGGCCAACACACAAGTCGGCATGAATAAAAAGCGTTTAATTCGTCTAATGACTGAATATTAGACGTTAAAACGAGTTAAAATTGCACATGAACTACAAGACTACAAAAAGTACCGGCCAGTAAGTTCTTTATAAAACGTTATATATAATGGTCCGATGCCTGTTATTGTTTTAATAGGCGCGGCTAGACGGAGATTCTTAGTCTCATAAGTGGTTCTTAGAACTTCAGAACAACATCTTAGAACTTCAGAACAACAATAGCAAAAAAAAAAGGAATTTGTAAAATATGTCATTGATTGTGGGATTTCGGCCACTCGAACATTTACGTCATGCATGACAATGAAATATTTCAAATCGAATACCTGGAGCGATTTTACCTCGCATTCTTGCACTATAAAAAGTTTAATGAAGAATATTTGTCGCAACTAAGAATTCTGATTTTTTGTTCACCGAGCACTGCGTTCAAGGATGATTTATTACACTCAGAAAAATTGACGAGTCATATTGTACAAAGATTGACACACAATTGCCGCGTGTAGCACTGATACGTCCATTTACCGGGCATGCATTCTTGATCAAGATGACCCACATAAGGGACAAAGTGCATCGCTATTCGGACAAATTAAGTCTTGTTGATTTATCGAAATGTAGAGTGTTCAGAGAACATCCAGGATAAGATTTCAAGACCGGAACAAGCTTGATCAATTTCACTAAACAAAACTAATTTTGAATCGCATAATAATGAATTTATCTCGCTCTAGCTACACTCATAAATATGACTCGTCAAAATAGTAATGCATTTTTGTCATTGTGCGGGTCACCCTGACCCAGTTTGACCCGATAAAAAGGCGTATCAACGCTACGTGCAGTAAGTGTGTCAGTTTATGGACAGAATGAGCCATTAATTTCTCTGAGGTTTCCTTATCTTGATCCATTAACTTAATACACTTGAAGGTAGCGAGCAAGGGTGATAAGGATGTAAAGATAACATCGCATTGCAAGCAAAATATCATGCAGTGCATTGAGGAGAATTATGATAAGCTTCTATAAAAAGATGGCGAATAATATATCAAAAACACATGCACTCTGAAAAAATTGAATGGGTATTATTGTCCAAATTGTGGCATACTTTCTTGCCCACAGCACGAGCAGAGAGCAGACATATAGTACCGAAACACTTTTTTATAAGGTTAAATATAATTCCCCATACAAAATTCGCCATTTATAATTCCCCGTAAATAATTATTATTTATCAATTTTTCTGGCCATTTGAAGGTTAATTTGCATACAGACATTTTCTTGCGAGCTGATGAGCCGAGAGCAGCTGCGTGAGTTTGCGTGAAGAACAATCGTGAATGTAAGAGGATGCGTGCATCCTGTGATGACTTAGCCTCTATAGACTATATCTCCTGACTGTGATGACTTAGCCTCTATAGACTATATCTCCTGACTGTGATGACTTAGCCTGTATAGACTATATCTCCTGTGATGACTTAGCCTCTATACACCATCTCCGTACACCATATCCTGTACACTGTCACTATATACTGTATCTACTCACCGGAGCTCCCAGACATGCCAGCTCAAGTTATACTTTCTACACTGTTCTGGCTTCACGTAATTTACTGCGTATACGCTTTTCCTGTCGCGGCATGTTCAGTGTTGACGTATTTTGTGTGATAATAAAACGTAGGCATTCATGCATTTTAGTTCTTAACGCAGTCAAGTTAAATATTTATAATCTGAGAAATAAATGAGACTTTGTCCAAATAACGACGCACTTTAAACTCTTGTGTGGGTCATCCTGATCTAGTAAGGCCCGGCATAAGGTTGTATCAGTGCTACGTGCAGCAAGTGTGTCAATATTGGGGCAATATGACTCGTGCATCTGTATACTCGCAAATGCACATGTCACAACCATGCTACGACGTAATGATTGCGTCGGTGCATGCATACTATTATGCCACGGGATGTGCACATTTTTATGCTACGGGATGCGGAGATTATTATGCTACGAGATAGGCATACTATTATGCTACGGGGTGTGCACATTTTTATGCCACGGGATGCGGAGATTATTATGCTACGGATTACGAAGATCATAATGCTACGGGATGTGCATATAATAATGCTACGGGATGCGGAGATTATTATGCTACGGATTACGAAGATCATAATGCTACGGGATGTGCATATAATAATGCTACGGGATGCGCAGATTATTATGCTACGGGATGCGCATATGCTGATAGTGACCTTGAGCTTGGCAGTGAAGGCCCGGCAGGTTTGCATTGGCCAAAACACAAACCTGTTTCATGCACATTTTCTACCAGTGGCCTTTTTATACAGTTTGAAGTTCAGTAATGTTATTTTCACATTAGCGTAAAATAAGGAATAATTAGATATTAAATTATCTATAGCTATATGTTTATGTTAGCTAGAATTTAGAGAACCACAGTATATGTATAAATAACGAAGATCTTTTAAATTATCAGAACAGAGTACACAAGTTATTAAATTCTGTTCAATCAAATATGAAAAAATTGAAAAAAGAACATAGCCTATGTTTCTACCGCTACGTGCGAATATTCCAAACATTTGTGAATGGTGAATGCACCTTGTAAATAAAAATATTTAATTATATAAAATCACCAACATTTGAGACTCGAGATGACGACAGTACGACTATCTCATTCATTGTCTAAAAAGACCAAAACATGGGGAATAATCGACTGCAATTCCTGAAATTCCGAGCGAAATTTTTATTCGAATTTCCGAGAAAGACAACGTCTAGCTTCAGTCAAATTTCTACAGGATAAACTGAAGCAGAACGACTTTGTCGTAAAAAAAAGAAAAAAAAGAACAGGGATTGGCACTTCACCTGAGGGCTGTTGTGCGGAGAACGTTTCCCGTTACCTTTCTGGGAAACCGGTGACCGTGGTGTAACCTATGCAACCATGGACTAAAGAGAGAGAGGTAACAAACTCAGAGAAAGCCACTTTTATAGCATGACTGAGGCATACTTTCAATGCTGCTTACCGTTCCGTGAAGACACAGCTGAACAAGTATCTGACGATAGAAAGTGGCGGAGTGATCAAGTTAATACACCAACACGTACGACGTCCTGAGGCGCACTGAGCCACAAGGCGGCGGGTGGCTGTCTTATAAGCTTCTGTCCGTCGGTCGGTTGAGCCGGATCGACTGAAACTGAGATTTAATTCTATTTCTGAAACAGGCATTGAAACATTATTTATTAAATGTGTTAATACATTAATATCAGTTAATTGTTTTCATTCCCTAATAGCAAATAACTGAGTTGACATTTCTAAATTACTTGTTCTTGTATCAGTAGTGTAAAATGGTAATGAAGAACTAGGGAAATAAACCAATAATATGCGTACGGTACCGGTAGTTCGTCTCGCAAATGATTTTTCATGATAGTTGGTTAAAAGATAAGCTTATTTGGAAGATAATTTATATATAAACTGTGAATATTTTTCTTTCATTGCTTCACCAGAGTACAATTTAAATTGTATTTTGACGGCATGGTCATTAGACTCTAATCGACTGCGAGATTTGAGGGTTTTATGCCTGAAAAGGTTGCCATGGAACTTGCATTTAGCGTGCTAAATCGAAAAAATTAATATAAAAAATTCTGACGAGGCTAGCGCTCAAAATTTTTATTGTTATTGAAAAGCTTTAACTTTCAATGAGAACCTGCATTGAGATTGCAAGATTTTATGCGTAAAAAGTTGCTACCATTTGGTAGGTAGAAAATTTAGGGTCAAAATCCAGGCTAAATTCCGGGCCAAAAGTGTCAATGCAGCAGCATTTTGGTAGAATCTTCAACGCATAAATTTTCTTTTCTAAAATGTTTTCTTTCTATTTAGATCAATAGCGACGAATCAGACACACCAATTGCTATTTAAATTTTCTTCATATTCAAGTACCATTTCGTCACAAATATTTATTTCTGTCATAATTAAGTGCTTCTATAGATAAAACAAAATATTCTCTTCTTCCTCGTGTTTCGAAGGAACGAACTTATTCATTCCCTAACTGCGACCGCATCATCAAGACAATAAAAATTATATATCGCGTGCGACGGGATGGATAATGTCAATAATGTATTAAATATGTAATGGCTCGAACATTGGCTTGGTTTATCATTGAGACATCAGGCAACTATGCACTCAGAGAACTTAATGGAACTTTATTCAAATATCGATGCACTTTCTTCCCCCGTGTGGTTCATCCTGCCCCAGTATGGCTCGGCAAATAGTGTATCAGTGTCACGCGCAGAAATCGTGTCACTATGGAGACAATATGACCCGTACATATTTCTGAGTGAATTACGTTCTGCACAACGCTTGCCTGGACTCGTATCAATCAATTACCAATTAGAATTGGATGATTGACCATCCGGCCAATTAATTAAGAGAAAATCCGGTCACGACAAGGAAGTCACGAAGCCTCAGGACAGCCATTCGCAACGGCTAACGGTTTTTATTGATGCTTGTAAGTAGATTAGTAATCTAGGTTCGATGCAGAGTTATAGGACTCGTCTAGTTTAGTGAATTGAGGAACCGTTGCTATGAGGCCACAGCTAAATACTTTTAACCGCAAATACCAATATCGCTGTTGATCATTCTATGACTAGTCAATCGTAAACATAGCCAGCGACACATCAAAGAATTTTCATTTTCAAAGATATCTGGGTCTCGAACACGCTTGTCACTGATGCAGTTTAGTTATTTTTAACCGCCCTGGCCAACTTGCAGACATCGACAAGAATTCTTTACAGCTAGCCGGAGCTCGAACCCGTAACTCACACGCATAATTCCATTTACATCTTCAATGCGGTTTTTAACCGTTCGAACAGTTCACTTATTTATAGTTCGCCCAAAAGTAACGGAAATTATCGTGTATTTTAGCAATTTGATAATAGGAGGATAGAAAGACTATTTAAAAGATGGAAACATTTACAAAATTCAAATCACAGCCTCGTATGATGCAACAAACTACAGTTTTTTGTGATTCATAACAGAAATCAAAGTTTTGTATTCAAATTTAAAGAAAGTTTTGAATTCACATTTAAAAAAATATAAATCACAGCCTCTCGTGAACAAACTACAAACTTTGTATTTTCCGATTCTTAGCCAAAAGAACGTTCTGGGTACAAAAAAAAATCAAAGCCATCTATGATGCAACAAACGAAATTTTTTTAGTGTGCTTCATAGCAGAAAACAGAGATTTGTATTCACATTTTAAAAATATACGTCGCAGCCTCTTGTGAACAAACGTTCCGATTCTTAGCCAAAAAAAGTTGAAGTTCTGTGTAACATTGGAAAAATAAAAATCAAAGCCCTCTATGATGCAACAACCTACAACTCCTCTGCGCTCTGGATTACTCATTTGTGATGTAGCCGAAAATAATGTTCAAGCTTCAACCGAAATGAGTATCAATATGAGTATTGGTGATGTAATCTTCTGTGAATAACTCTCCACATACAGGACAAGGATACTTAGCAGCAGATCCTACATCCTTTTTCTTCATGCAGGTCTCGAAGTCACGATTTTCAAGACCGTCAACAAGCGAGGCACCTGCCCCAGAAATGCCGCTCCCGCTACTTACCCCAGCTCTTGGCCCGCCAAAAGGGTCCATGCTAGTCCCAGGGCCCGAAGTAATTTCAGTTCCCAAGTAATTAGAAGCCGTGGTTTTTGCATTGGAATGCGTCCCAGCAGGCAAAGTTGTCGCAATATTAAGTGTGGCTGCGTCTCGTGTGGCTATGTCAAGTATAGCTAAATTTCCTGACAACTGCACTACTGACATCACCGGCCTCTCCCAGTACCTGACGTCAAATTCGTCGTCAGAGTCTGATACACAGACGAAATCTTCGTCGTGAGTTAAGTCATTCGAGGAATTGCGTTTAACAACGTCTCGACTGGCGATATTTCTTAAAGGCTTGCTGCTATCCACAATCTTCTGCGTGCTGACTGAGTTCGCTCCAGTTAAATGGGACTCTCTAATTTTTTTGGTGGTTGCAGAAGTGATATTTTTGTGTGATTCCGTCGGAATATTAGTTATCGGTTCATTACATTCATTATCGCCAGAAGTGGACTTATGATCTTCAAAGGTTTCGTTCATATTAATTTCTCGAGCATCGAGATCGCTGAGAGCTGACACGAGAGGCAAATCTTCAACTAACAAATTCTCCGACTCACCCCAATCTCCCATACACACAGAAATGTGAGATATGAATTCATTCGATGAAATAGAAGCTTGACATAACGGACACGTTTTCGTTGTATCACAATCTTCATCACTATCGCTTAAAGAATACTTAGAAGATTTGGAAAATTTGTTCTCGGAAATTTCAGATGGAGTTGTACAGTTGCCCTGTGTAGGAAGTTGTGCACTACAACCACGAGAACTAGAAGTCCTAGGGTCACCTTGGTTTCCTTTTTTGCTTGCAATAGCTCTAGTATTTGATTCTCTTAGCGCGTTGTGCGCAGCCATTCTAGCGTCATATTCCAATAAAAGTCTGGACACAGGCCGACCAGATTCGGGAACCGTGCTTTCTACATTGCCATTTGATAATTTGAATCCTGTTCCAGTACTACTAACAGCCAACCCGTTGCCCAAGTTCCTGGCCTTCACTTCTTCAGCTTCTTTTCTGTCGGTGGTCGTGGTGGTTGTTCTTGGGTTCAACACAAACGTACCTCCACTACCGAAAGTAAGCCCTCCACCAGATTTTTTATCAGTAAAACTTGCACCCAAACTTTTCCCGGCAATATTTTTTTGAGCATTAGAGTTCTTATTTAAACCTTTGTCAAAGCCCACTATTTTGGACCTTGAAGCGTTCCCAACCTCGACTGACTTGACGACACCAGATGCAGTCGAACTAAATCCTCGAATGTTTTTGTTGGCGGTAAATTGATCTGAATTCGGCAGTTTGGCTTGGGATTTTCCTAAATTACCAGCGGCTAAGTGATCATCTTTGGGCATTTTCACGCTGCTTGTTGAAGGCATTTTTGCATCAGTGGATGGGAGCTTGCGAGTGACACCAGAGGCCACAGTCAAAGATTTTCCAGCGCCAGTAAAATACTGGCGAATGTCGGCAGCAGGGAGGGGGGCTTTGGCGTTGCGTTTCACTTCACTTTCTGGAACAACATAAACAGGATATTACCATGAGAGAAATTATTTTCAGAATGTTAACATGCACGATTACTTTATTCAACACAGCGTTACCATGAGAGAAATTATTTTCAGAATGTTAACATGCACGATTACTTTATTCAGCACAGCGATAACATGAAAAATTATCCTACGAGACAGAATTTTACCATACAATATTACCTAGTTAACCAGAACGTAACTATGCAAAATTATCTTTATAAACACAACACAAATATGCAAGCTTACGTCATTTAATCAAACGCTACTATGGAAAATTACTTTGTATGACAGAATTTAACCATGCCAAACTATGTCAATAAACAGAATGTTACTATGCGTCATTTATACGTTCTGCAACAAAACTGAAATATTTTATTTACCATTCAATGAATCTGTTGCTTTCCGCTTGACGCCTTTATTTGCGTAACCTTCAGGCTCTCGAATTTTAGTATAGCTGCCGCCACACGAGCGCTGGTGATTTGCCCACCACCTGCCATATATCAGAACCAATTGAGATTAGATTAAATCAAATAAAATAAAACTGAAAATAATCTCTATACTAAAAGAGATTTATTACAGCAACAAGGGATTGGGAATTGTTACTTGATTACAAAGAAACACATACAGGAAAATACCAATAAAACAATTAGTGTCGATTTATAAATAAATTCATACTCATTAATCAAGTTATGATGGCTGCAATATTCCAACAAAAAACATGATTTCTGGATCATTTTTGTAAGTGTGAGTCAAAGCTTGTGCAAGAAGACAACTCGCTTGGCTCCCAACCGACCTTAATACTTCGCCTTAACTGGCAGCCTAGCGTTAATTTGACCTATAATTGGGACGTACTAACATATCGTTAGATTGTACCTATTAGGTCCCGACTGACCTATCATGACGACCCAACTTACCTATCATTATGTCATACTGACCTATCATGTCGACCCAACTTACCCATCATTATGTCATACTGACCTATCATGACGACCTAACCTAGCTATCATAATGTCATACTGACCTATCATGACGACCCAACTTACCTATCATTATGTCATACTGACCTATCATGACGACCCAGCTTACCTATCATTATGTCATACTGACTTATCATGACAACCCAACTTACCTATCATAATGTCATACTAACCCATCATAATGTGGTACCAACCTATCATAATGTCACACTAACCTATCATAATGTCATACTAACCCATCATAATGTGGTACCAACCTATCATAATGTCACACTAACCTATCATAATGTCATACTAACCCATCATAATGTGGTACCAACCTATCATAATGTCACACTAACCTATCATAATGTCATACTAACCCATCATAATGTGGTACCAACCTATCATAATGTCACACTAACCTATCATAATGTCATACTAACCCATCATAATGTGGTACCAACCTATCATAATGTCACACTAACCTATCATAATGTCATACTAACCCATCATAATGTGGTACCAACCTATCATAATGTCACACTAACCCATCATAATGTCATACTAACCCATCATAATGTGGTACTGACCTATCATAATGTCACACTAACCCATCATAATGTGGTACCAACCTATCATAATGTCACACTAACCCATCATAATGTGGTACCAACCTATCATAATGTCACACTAACCCATCATAATGTCATACTAACCCATCATAATGTGGTACTGACCTATCATAATGTCATACCAACCCATCAATATATGGTACCAACCTATCATAAGGCCCCGGTGCCCTGTTCATGGAGCGCTTCACAAGACCGTAGTAAGGCCGGCGGTGACGACAAGGTCCGCTGCACTGCCACACATGCTGCCTGTACACGGCAACCTCGTCGTGGAATGAATGGTATACCTGCCATGTACTTCATTATAGTTACTTGTTACTTGTACTGTTCATTATAGTTACTTGTTTCTACTGTGATAAGAATTAGAAAGTACTTTTTGCTTAACTGATATGATTAATTAACTTTGCATATTGGCCGTGAAGAATGCTAAACTTCTATGCCAACCTCATCGTATAATACGTGGTAAAACAGTAATACAATTCACAATATTTTGGGGTCATATAGATAAAAAAAACTTTTATCCTTGCCATTAAGAATGATAAAATTTTACATTGGACTCTCAAAGTAATGATAGTTGAAGTGATGTCAATTTTACAGGCATCTTTGAAACGGCAAATAATCCCGTCAAATTATTCGATGTTTTCACAGTTTTTCAATAACACTGTAAGAAGTAGTTCTTTTCTAGCCACAGAGGATAATTCAAATTTGAACCTAACTGTTCAGAAAAATTGCTCTAAGTTTAACTGGCATCAATAAAAACATTCCCAGACATAAGTTAAAACAGATGTACAACACAAGTTAAAATATTTCATAATACTTTATACTATCTAACAATATTAATGCTGTTAGTATTTAATCCAAGCTTTTGCAAGAACACAACTCTTGAGGTCACAATTACAAAGGGGAGTATGTTCAGGAAAATTTTATAATGATATAAAAAAACTTTCACAGAGCAATATAAATGCATTAAAATATTAGCTGAATTTTAACAATATTGGTGGTAATGTTTCAATTTGATAACAAATTTTCCCTTCTACGTTATATACACCCCATACACGAATCAAGTTGCTCAAATTACTGGTATTTCACTGTGAATGTTGATTTCAGTGACATTATTGTGAAAACTAAAGCATCATTGATGACAAATTTTCACTTTTATGCAAGTTTCGCTCCCCCATGCAAGAATCTAGTGACAAAACTCACAGAAATTCTGGTGCGAGCCTTGGCGTTGATGCGGTGCATGTGCTTGTGGAACTCAGGACCGTGGCCTTCCCTGTCCCTGTTGTTGGCTGTCACGAAGAGGTACGCGTGGATCATCTCGTGCTGCACACACCGGCTTAGTTTAGTGTTACGAGCAGTATTATAGCAAGTAGTTCATTATTAAAAGCAGCTGATTATTGCAAGAAGAAGACTAATGTTATAAAACTTGCAATTCCAGAAGACTAATGATATACCAAGTCCTCACCAGGAGCGTCTCAACAAGGTCACTGCGGGGCCGCAGTTTGAGGAGAGGCACGGAGAGACGGATGGAGCAGAGCCCTCCCCTGCCCTCGTAGCTGCACACTCCAGCACATCTGCACAATTGATACAATTAATTACTTCTGAAATAAAGACTCTTAATACAAGGAAGATACCCTTAAAATTTATTAATACTATACATTTGAAAATACCTTAAATTCCTGTTCACTTTGATTCATGCATTCAGTGAATTATATAAAGAATTAATCTTTAAAATTGTATTAATTCATTTTATATATGCTCATATTGGTCAATTGCTGCAGGTCATTTAAATAGTATATAATTGACTACAATTTAATGTCTGTGGTTGCCTTGTCCAGTAAATCATGTAATATGCATAAAAATTTTCCACTGCATGAAAAATAGATAGGTATTATTCAACAGTTCAACACTTCTTAACTTCAATACAATAACATGAATGAATTAAATGAAATGTGTTGATTTAATTCATTCAAAACTCAAAACTGATTTAATGAACCAATTCTGTGCATCTTTAAATATAAAAAATCCTGTCTTTTCTTATCACAGCTGAAACCTTTAGTTTTACTCACCATAACGGAATAGAAACATATACTATATCAATATAATAGAAAAATACACATAGTGAGAAACAACATTATTATATATGTCTAATTTTGGTACCTATGATAATTCATGAAAAACTAAGCTGAAACTTACACTGTCATCCGAGGGCTCCACGAGACTGACACAGTGTGTAATTGGCCCCAGAAAAACTGATCATTGTAGGTGCAGAAGAGTGCGTGAACATCAGGAGCTGGATCAACCAACTCCCACACTGGGTCCACCAATGATACGGTAAGTTTGGTGTTGTCACTGTCAGAACCATCTGGAAAATTTATTGTGAAATTAAGGATGTATAAAAGCATTCAAGTAAAAATCAGTACAGTCATATGTCATTTCATATACATTTTATTACATATATTTTGAATATATATAACATGATTTATTTTTTTAATGTTTTATGAATATTTTATTAAAATTTTACCAATTTTATTCAAACCAGCCTCTAGAAACTTTTATTAAAACTAATTTTCAATAAAAAGTAGGTACAACCAATTATAAAGTTCACTTTATTTGGAGCACTAAAAAAAATAACTAAAATCTGTTAGAAAACCTCTTGACAGCACATTAATCAACAGTCTGATAGACAATGATCACTCATTTCATATACAATGCTGGTTGTAAAATAAACTTCAAATTCACTCAAATGATTCCTAGTTTCATAAAGATATGGTTCTTTGAATGGCACAACAATCTTATAATGTTGTATTTTAAAAGGGAGAGACAGAGCCAGATACCGTCAAATGGGAAAATAAGGGATGGCAAGCTAAATTGGGACAGTCCTCCACCAAAAGTATTTGAAATACTGCAAAACTAAAAATAGTGGCATAAACTTCAACATTTTACCTATCTATATAGCATAAAGGAAGTTGAGAAGTCATACATTTACTAGCTCAAAAAAATCTTTAAAAAAATGTTTAAAAAGTAATATTTTTTACTTTTTTACTTTTGCTAAGAAGTGTAATAAAAAAATATTTGCCATATTAAGAAATCTTGCTGGAAAATAAAGTTGTAGACAGGTGGCCGCTTTAAAGCTTCATCGATGGAATTTTTGTACCTCAAACCAGAACAAAATGGTGGCCATTTCCACAAGACAGGGTAATAAGGAACATTCCCCCGGGGTAATACAAGACACCCCTAAAAATGCATTTACAGTAGAACCTCAGTTATCAAAGGCTCCAGTTGACAAAAAAAATCACTAGACGAATAATTCATGCATCATTGGTCATCACAAAATTGAGCATAGAATGTCATAGGCATAATTGTGCACCGGGCAACATAGAATGAAATGTAATTATCCTAAACTATGATTTTTTTTCTACAAAATATATTATGGTTGTCACATATATATTACCCTCTGTTTCAGGTATATTTAATATTTATTAAAATTTTTTTTTCACATTGCTTCTCTTTAAATTCACTTCTTGTTATTTGTTTGTCTGCTTTAAATTTTATAATTATATAACATTTAACAGACTTCTACCTCTTTAATCTATCTGAAATTTTGCGCACTTGCATAAAATTGGAGATAATGCTTGAATCACTTGACAGGATAAATAATTTTACACATTTAAAAATTTTAAATTATTAACAAAATTGAAAAAATAATTTTGTCTGCTCCAAATCATATAATTGATTGTAACACACTTCTACCTGTCCAATCAATCTGAAATTTTGCCAACTTGCATGAAGATGGAGACAATGCATGAATCAATTGACAGAATAAATAATTTTGAAAATTTAACTTTTTTATAGTAGGATTGGATTTGGACTGTGGTGACACTGAAAAGATATGCAGACATCAGGCCTTTTGTATCTGCTAGCTGTCACGAATCACACATTCATTTTAAAATTAATTTTTGGAATAAGAAGAGGGGAAAAGAGGAGCCAGGTACAGGATCCAAGATACCATCAAACAAGGTAATAAGGGATGGGTGGGGTAATAAGGGACAGTCCTCCAACATTTCATAGAAATGTTGTAGCAGCTAAACTAATTAAAACATTGTGAAACAAAAAAATAGTGGCATAAAGTTTATGGTATAAAGTTCAACATTTTTACTATGTAGCATAAAGCAAGTTAAGAAATCAAACATTTACTACCTCTAAAAAAAATCCTTAAAAAAAGTGTGAAATACAAATTTTGGAAAAGTACCCCTTCTAAGGTCTGTAGCAAAAAAAAAATTCAAAGTATTAAAAAATTTACTTACATAAAAGTTGCATGCAGGAGATGGCTTAAAAATGTGGTTGACAGAATTAGCATAACTGATTTCAGAAAAAAATGGCAGCCATTTCTGCATGACGGGGAAATAAGGGACACCCCCCGGGGTAATAAAAGACACCCTTAAAAACACATTTACAGTAGAGCCTTGGTTAGCAAAAGCTCCAGTTACCAAAAAATCAATAACAACAAAAAATTTTGATTACATTTACTTCACTCAGCAAAAAAATTTCATTTGACAAGAAATTTGTGCATCATTGGACATTACCAAACTGTGCATAAAATGTCATAGATAGAATTGTTCACCGGGCAACATAGAATGAAAAGTAATTAACCTAAACTATGCTTTTTCTATAAAAAATATGATGGTTGTCACTAAAAATATTCCTTTGTGTTTCAGGTATATTCTTTACAATCTTTCATTGTTATGTAGTGAATTCACTTGACTTAATTAAAATTAAAATGGTGTGGAATTACAAGCTATCATGTAAGCTTACAGATACAGAAGAAATGCTACATGGCTGCTGATATGAAGCTTGCAGTGGACAAAGTTGTTGTAAATGCTCAATGGCATGTCCATGGATTAGGTAATATCAATAATACAGTAATGTATGGATAAGGTAATATCATATCAATAAATGGAAAACATGTAAAAATCACAGAAAATGTCATTTATTTAGACATCTAAATCATCTACAAAGGAAGAGGAGGACTTCAGAGTACTGTTAGTAATAGATGAGTACACTCTGCAATCTGCATGCTTCAAACATTTTAAAATTTAGTTTCATTTCAAGTGTCCCTAATTACCCCATTCCCAGGCTTAGTTCAGGAGGCTTTTATTTTGCATCTGGCATCTTACAAAGTTACGAATAGCATATGGAATTTTTGGAATATCATACAATAGCCCTTGCAAATACCTTTAAAATGAGCTTAAACTTGTTTATGAAATGTTTCATGATAAGAAGTTATCAAGGAAAAACGTTCAAAACCGTCCCTTATTACTCCATTTGATGGTATTGGGACAAGATTGAGAGTGCAGAGAAGCCAGAGAAGGTTTGTGGAAGTATTAGGTGACTTAGGTCTACGCAAGTAATAGGTTGATGAAATAAAAGTACCCAAGAGGATAATAGGGGAGATGGAGAATAATTTCAATATACCGTACTGTAAATAGGGTTGTTTTGTTGGGTATTGCTAGGTCATATTTATTGCATGGTAATTTTGGCCATTTTTACACAAATATTGTTAGCTCCCAAAACACTAGGTAATACTTTATTTCTCTTTATATTTATTGTTATTAGTAGCATTACCCAACTTTTTTATTGCTTGTTTATTTACAGTTTACACTCTCCACGCCTTCTCCTCTCCAGCCTACTCCTTAATATAAAAAAATTAGGAATTAATTTTTTTAGGTATTTGAAAATAAATTAGAAATTCTTTGTAAATGTGTAACATTGGAGACACTGGATTCTTTAGAAGTGTTATCTTACTTATAGTACTCAAAATTGAACAGTCATAGTGACAAACCAGAGATTTTTTAGAATCTGTTCATTTTTAATTGCCTCATTTACCCAAGATTTAAACCAATTTCTTATGTATGATACTGCTGGTATCCATGATAGGTACTTTACTGGTCTACTTATAGTACCTATCTAAAATGAACTTGAGGGAGAGTCTAAAAAACTCTCTGCATTTGAACTTGAGGAAGGGCCTAATAAACTCTATGCTGGTCAAAAACTCTAAGTATAGGGTTTAGCTATTTTTTGGGGCTATGAACAGAGCTTTCCAATATTTTTTAGAGCTGCACAATTTCTGCTACATGGATTACGGCCTATCAATTATGAAAAAAAGGGCCCAATTGAGCCATGAGCATGAGAATCCAAACGTATAAAAAATTTTACTTTGGAGCCAAATGATTTTAATCATACCTATGTAGGAAAGTTTCAATCTTGCCATGCAGTAAATTATCAATGAGATATAAAGAAGAAAAACTGATTAGAGTTTTAAAAATTAATTTGAAATTTTTGCACTACCTGCTTTACTGGTAAGAATAAAGTTATACTAGGAATTTAAAAGCAAAGAAAACAGCCAGAATATTAACCATTTCTTAAGAATGAAAACGTTTTGGAGTCCAGCTCCATTGTCAGTTCAAAAGTTCAAAACCTATAAGAAAATCAGAATCAATTAGAAAACTAAATTCACATCAAAGATAAAAACATAAATTGACAAAATAAAAACAAATACACATAAGGAGATAGGCCTATCTATTTACAATTTCAAGGGGATAGGAGCTGAAGGCTGCATTTAAACCAAGTTTCTGTTTAAAAATGTACAGGGATTCTAAAATCCGTAGGTCAGTAACACTGGTCGTGTAAGCTAGAACTCTGAAATCACTATCAGATACCGGAACATTGCACTGCTCGGCATGGACGCGCACAGCTGAATGAGGAGGATGCACAAGTATTTTTCCCGTTCTAAAGCTTCTGCCCTTATGCTCCAGTGCAGCAGCTCCACCAGCCTAGTGTAAAAATTGCGAGACGTCATACCGTGCCGACGTACGCTGATGCGCACTGCATACAACTGTATCTATATACTAGGGATGAACGCATAAAAAGAGGGAGAGCATCTTTATACTTTAAGAACAAACCGATTTTGAAGTTATTCACCAATAGCACCTGCAGATTTACATTCGGAAGATATTTATTGATCAAATCTTTCTATTCCCTAGCCATAGTCTCAGATGCTTTACCAAAGTAGGGAAAAGAACAATAAATCAGGTTCCTACTGTCACAATCGGGATTCGGGAACTACTACTAGTATATAGATACAGTTGTGCACTTGTGCGCAGTGCACATCAGCGTACGTCGGTATGACATCTCGCAATTTTTACACTAGGCTGGCAGAGCATAAGGGCAGAAGCTTTAGAACGGGAAGTCGGGAACAATACTTGCGCATCCTCCTCATTCAGCTGTGCGCGTCCATGCGGAGCAGTGCAATGTTCCGGTGTCTGATAGTGATTTCAGAGTTCTAGCTTACACGACCGGTGTTACTGACCTACGGATTTTAGAATACCTGTACATTTTTAAACAGAAACCTGGTTCAAATGCAGCCTTCAGGCTTCAGCTCCTATCCAGTATCCCCTTGAAATTGTAAATAGATAGGCCTGTCTCTTTATGTGTATTTGTTTTTATTTTGTCAATTTATGTTTTTATCTTTGATGTGAATTTAGTTTTCTAATTGATTCTGATTTTCTTATAGGTTTTAAACTTTTGAACTGATGATGGAGCTGGACTCCGAAACGTTTTCATTCTTAAGAAATGGTTAATATTCTGGCTGTTTTCTTTTAAATTCCTGGTAAACTTGCGACTTAAGCAATCTAGTAATTTTTATGCTAAAGTTATACTCACTTGAGGTATTTAATTTGGAATTAGAAACATTATTAGAGTTACTGCTTGAACTTGATCTTTGTTGTCTAATTTCTTCTTCAAACTGTTCTTGGAGTTGGATAGCAAGTTGTAGATCCATTTCAGATGTATCCATCATTGCATGAAATTTAAAAATAAAATCATACGATACATTAGACATACAGTTAGATAAATTAGAACAGATCTGCACTCAAGATATATTTCACATCAAATTTCGATGTTTTCAGCTTGAAGAATTAGCCACTACTGTGACTTGGGTCAATGGGTCGTTGAGACAGTTGTTTGTTTGTTTGTTTGATGCTTATTGGAGCTTTGGAGACGCATCCATGTAGCTCCACGACTGCAGGGGGATTTGGCTGTTCCAGAAGTCCCAGTATCCCACGTTTGCACAGGAATTTAGTCCGTGCAGAAGTCCCAGCAACTGTGTGCACATGAAAAATATCATTAGTATACAGGATCATAAACATTGTATCAATTGATCAACTAGAGCTCACATAATTGGGGTGTAAATTTCAGTATCATGTTCAGGGAAATAATTTGCTGAAGGCAGATCAGGGTACAAATGTGTTTCAAAATAAAGTGACATTTATTTGTTAAGAATTGCTAGCAATTTGCTCTTCTAAAACAAAGGACTACATTATTAGCGCTAAGCTAAATTGCCCAAGTTAGTAGCTAGAGGATGCCCTACCTTGTGCCACATACGANAGCACACAGTGCTGACAGGTCCTCCTGCTCTATACTCTCTTTTGAGGAGTCTCTTCGAGTGTTAACACTGGCCTTCAGCAGACATTGGCATGGATACTGGCAAACACAAATAGCTAACTCTGGTTGTGGTCAATTTAGATACAACCTTGATGATAGCATTACTTACATTGATTACAGCTCCTTGCCTAGACCACTACAATGTGCTATAGCTCGGCTACGCATTGGGCATGCCGGTGTAGGTGCTCACCGTGCAAGATTTGGGATGGCAGCAACTGGATTTTGCTCAGTGTGCCACGTGGGAGACACAATAGATCATTTCATATTAAGCTGTACTAAGTTCACTGGCCCAAGAGCACTATTCATGAGTGTGGTGACTGCACTGGGACTTCCTTGGGGTCTGCAAGCTGCCCTGGGTGCGGGTGTCACCAGCAAGCAGCGTCATCAAATTTTCTCATACCTGCGGCACTACTTGCAGCAATGTGGAGTGGTTGCTCAGATGTAACTTGTAATCAATAATTGAATAGGCCCTCACTATTGCCTGATCCCTAATATTGAGTCAAACCTAGTTTGTTTTATTTATTTAGTAATATTATTTTTATTTTATTTTATTATTATTATTATTATTATTATTATTTTTTTTCTCACTGACTCCAATCTTGCATGTCTACATATCTTCTATTGGTTGGTCTAGTTTTGCATGCAGCACCATGATGTCATGATGCTACTCTACGTCTCTGCAAAGAGGCATGTTGCACCATCTTGCATGCTCCATCTTATTATTATTATTTTTTTTTTGTATTTATACTTATTATTATTATTATTATTTTTTTTTTCTTCTACATTCTGAAGCATGTGACAAGTGTCCGGTACTAGTTGATGACACTTCCCTGCCTGGAGTGCTCTGGCTTGTGGCTGGGCCCAAGCTTTCTCTTGTTGCCCCCAACTAATGATTGAGATCAGGCTGGGCAGTGCATTAGCACTCGAAGCCTTCAAATTCAAATCATCATCATCATACGTCCAAGATGAATCAGTCCGTTCAGTGCGCTCTACCGGATAATGTTGTCCGAACTTCAGCTTTGAAATGCACATTTTACGTGCCTGCTTTCGTTTTTTTTGCATAACGGGGTCAGTTTTTAACTGATCTGTTAGAATTTAAATAAAGCTTTCGTTTTTTGCATAACGGGGTCAGTTTATAACTGATCTGTTAGAATTTAAATAAAGCTCAGATGTAGCTAATATATATATTTCAATTCTTCGGTCTCGGTTTTCGGTACCTGCATCTGGGGTAACTTGGAAAGTTGGACAATCGGATGATTCCTAATGATATATGTACGGTACCTATTCCTAGTAACTACTTTAATAAATAATAATTACAAATGCGCCAATGCCGAAACCAGCTTCTTGATGAATTTCCTAGTGTCTGCTATGTATAATTGGTATTTTCACTGTTTCTTATTATTTGCCTCAGTGATTCATTTCGTACATCTTCAGTTTTGTTGAGTATCGTCGGTATTAGCTTTAGCTGACCTTCAGACATAGATTAGGAAGTGAGTAAGAACAGGAACAATAGACATCTAGGAATATTTGATTGCAATACATGAAACAGGTAACAGGTTAACAGTATTTTGAATCTAGACTATAGATATTCTACAGCCATACCAAATGGCAAAAGGCAGAAAAGAAGAATTAAGCATCTACCTACATGTATATGTTGATATTGCTTCAGAAGTTCAGCGGCGAGTTCAGCCATATGCCCATAATTAATCGGTGATTGGTACTGTTACTACTGTATTGGTATTGAGTACTGTAACTGTATTGAGTACTGTAGCTATAAACCTGCCAAGAAGTTCCACCTATGATGATGGCAGAGAGCAGATGACCTATCAAATGATCAATTTGCCTAAATCACCTTGTATTTCATATTTTTACGGTTTTACCAAACTAATAACCTGGCCAGAGTTTGTTGCTCTGCTCCTTCTCTCTGACAGCCTGACAGGCAGGCATGGAATACTACATCTAGGATCTAGCCTACTTGGCAAACCGTGACTGAATTTTTTGAGCTGTGGTTTTATGGATTTGCCAGCCGTGATTCCATTTCTTTGAGCTGTGATTCCATTTTTTGAGCTGTGAATTCCATATCTCAGTCAACAGCCATGAAATGCCATTTACAAGCCACAAATTTATTTAGGTAAACACACCATATTCCGACACTTTAATGAATGGCTATAAAAAGATCACTGTATGCACAACTCAAATTCTGATTGCTTTACGTCACTCTCAAAACACCACACTATGAGCCAGCAATGATTAAACATCACAAACTGTTGCCCTATTTATTTAAAAGCCTTTAGAATTCAAATCTACAAAATCGCATAATTCCAAATTTCCGATGCTTTGTGTGAATAAATTTGGTATATTGTGAGACTAATTCCAACAGCGCTTCAAAATCATTATTCGTAATTCCGGCGCCCTGTGTTGGAATTCCGACGCCCTGTGTGAGCTGTATTGGAATACAACACAGCTCAGAACAAGCTGTCACCTGTGTGTGTCTAATTCTGAGCTGTGTTGGAATTAGTTTTTATGTGTCTAAAAGTCTAAAACCATCTCTTAACTTAATCATCTATTAATTTATTTACCACTTAAAATCAGCAAATACAAGTATGCTTAAAGAATTCCTAATATATTCAAAGACTTATTTAAAAGTCTTAAACCATAACATTCTTTCCAGTCTCCAGACAAACAGTTCATCACTATTTGGTAGAGCAAGGTCAACTATCATTATCAACTTTGACATGTGTTTTGATGTTCCCACTGGGTGACGTGGACTTTCGCTCTGAGGATCTCAACATTTTCCTGCCAGACTTAGTGTTTTGCAGAAATATTGTGTGCAATAGTATGTCACTATTTCAACCATCTACGCATGCATGGAACTAAGACAAAGCTTAATATGAAGGAAAAGGTTGGGAAGTGTTGGAATTACCCACGATGTCGGAATATGGTGTGTTTACCCTACCTGGCTACCAAGTCTGTGCATGTGTTAGTAGCCCAAATCTCTAATTTTACTCTAAAATAGACAATGGCAACAATAATATTTGTCTATATTGTAGGCTGAACATGTGTTAATGCAGTCAGTAGTCTGCAGTCTGACTGCTGTTATCATCTGATATGACCACAAATCTGCGCAATCTTCAACAAAACATTTTGGTTGACATCATTATGACATTCTGCAGGATGTTTTGGTGGGCATGGTAAAGTAATGCTGATTGCAGAAGTTGACAATTTTATGAAATGACATGTTAGCAAACCGTGCAAAGTGCAAACTGCAATTTTTTCACTCAAACAAAAATACATGACAGTAGAGATGGAAGATTTTATACCTACTAAAATGATATGAGCCATGATATTGAGCCACGTGGCTATATTGAGCCACAATAGAGCCATGTTAGAGCCACAATATTTCAGAAAAAAGGCAGACTTTTCCCAACCTGCTGACAATAGGTGGTATTTCTAGCAGAGGCAGATAGGTGCCTCTCACCTTTGCCAATAGGTGGCAAAGCAGAGAGTATTTCTAGACTCTCCCTCAAGTTCATTTTTGAGACCTAGGAGTAGACCTGTAAAGTATCATGGATACCAGTATATCTTACATAAGAAATTGTTTAAAAATTGTGTAAATGTAGAAATAAAAAAAAACAGATTCTTAAAAATCTCTAATTTGTCACTATGTGGGGAGGGGGAGGAGCTTTGCCAGGTTGCAAAAGGTGCAAGCACTCAAGCAGCATTGCAAAGATATGGATTTTTAGTTAAAGTTTTGCCAGCTAATTTCGAAATGCATTGCCGGGTTAAGAAAATGCTGCAAGCAATTATGATTCACCCAATATGATTTAATATTCACCCACTTCACCTGGGTGCTTTGGACACCACAAGTCTTGAAACTAGTTATAGTTAAAAAAAACTACCTGGCCATAACCCAGATAAATATTGGACCTTTCAGAATAGAGCCACTCACAGTCATAGCATTCCACCCTATGCTTGTCATCCAGGCAAGTAACCAGTTTTAAGCAAGCATTAAAATATTCACAAATTGAAATTTCTGAAAATAGTACAAGTATGAAGTATGAACAACTATAAGGTATATATACGTCTACTTATTCTTGAAACAAACAATAAAATTATCTATTAAAGATCTTTATTGCAGTATTACTCTAAAAAATTTCATTTAAAATTAAATTATTCAAACATAACAAGTAGCAATCTAACTTCAATTTAATTGAATTTCATGAACTTCTATTGATTAATTGAACAGATGTTGCTACTTCTTGTCTTCTCTCTTTAAAAAAATAACATCTATTAAAAAGATACATTTAGATTTATGGGCATGGTAGGATGTAATGGAACAATGGTCAGTTGATCGATGATTTGTAGAGGCATGATAATGTAGCCTAAAACACTATTTTGGGGCTGTGGTGTTTTTTTGGAAAAATGATATATATATATATATATATATATATATAGAAATGACCATATATGCCATATAGTCATGAAAGACTTTTGGAAAATGCACTGAATTTGTGGCTTGTGTAGCAATCATAGTGATGATTGGTGAAAATAAATTTATTATGAACAATTCAGATGGATTTGCTAAAAGCATTTTGTGAAAACAATCATCCTAAATGCCAATACTAAGAAGATGGAAACTTTGGAAAGTATAGTTAATACCCAAAATACAACAAGCATTTATGGCTAGGGTTACACCACATTCTGACATTCCATTCCACCACATTCCATTCCACCACATTCCATTCCACCACATTCCATTCCACCACATTCCATTCCATGTGAACACCCTGTGTAACCAAGAACTAACAATAGCAGGGAATTTCTCCATGAAAACATCATGATAGCCACTGACACTAAGTGGAAGTATAGCACCAAGGAATCACTCAAGAATTGGTAGCAGCCCAGTGGGGAATGCCTGTCAGAGACCACCACAGCTGTGCTTTGAATGGACTATCATGATCACTTCTCTCAAGAACATAGCCTACAACACTTCTGGATTGTAAAATTATAAGCGGCAAACCACCAGACAGATCACATCCCTTGAATTAGATCAATCGGCTTTCAGGAAAGTAGCATGACATAGAATGGCCCAGCATTGTATGCTAATACGCTAAAAAATTACAGCACCTGTATGGAGTGTACCAAAGCAGTCCATATCTGTCTAGTGTGTCAAATCATCTATAGTTTAAAGTCAGGGAATGAAGTGATGATTTGATGTTCAGTGGTGGACAACCATTATACCTGGAGCTATTTGCTTCAGAATATGGTGGTGTAAAGTTCCTAATATTTAAAGCAAGATGATGTCATGGGCTGGTTACTGACAGATGGCGTAATCTGTGGCTGATTGGTGGTCATCCAGAAATACTATGCTTGGGGTACCTTTCAAGACTGATTGGTGCACAATTTTGGTGGTGCATGGCTGCATACCCACCCAGTGCCACATCCTGGTTATCATTCAGAAAAAATATTTTTATATACAGAAATATTTGTCTGAGACGACAATTTGCTCTCACATGTACATTTGAAAAATATAACTCAGTACTCACTGCAGTGAGGGACAGAGAGCGCATTTTCTTGTCAACAAAAATTTGAAGTCACGGATGGATGGATGGATGGATGGACAGACAGACTGACGGATGGACATGACAAGCACAATAGTGCATTTTTTCCATAAATGGGAAAATGTGCTAAAAACTTTCACAGTTGTATTTTTTGTGTGAAACTTAACTAACTAATATTGCTTGACTTTACTCTTACACTGACAGTAATTAAATACTAGTTAACATTTTTTGGCTGAACATGTGCATGTTAATGAATGAACCCACTAATGTTGACAATGCCATTTCATTTGGGAAATTAATCTTATACGGTATTTGTTGATAAATTAAATTTTTCATTTGACTTCATGAAATCAATGGTGAAAATGCATAAAATTTTCCTTGGATAGGCTTATGCATAAATTCTGCTTATTGTCATGCAGTAAACAGTGCTCCATTACTATGGCCTTTCGTCAAACTTTTACCTAGCACATCATGCCGTCAGGAATTTAAATGCAAAGAAATTGTCCTGCTGTTAGAAAAATTGCATAGGTACTTATCTCACTAGACTCAAGTAGTTCAGACTTGAAAGTTGAATAAATGCTCTCCCCTTCTCTACTCATGCTTCTGTCATCTCTTACCCACCTACATTATTTGTGGTATGAGGTTACTTATTGAACCTGTAAATGGTATGTTATCACAAGAAGTTTGCAAATCTTGTCGTAAATAAAATATCATAATTTAAAATTTGAATTGCAAAGGTTATTGATAACTAAATGAACAAATTCTGCAAATACCGGTATAGGTAAGCTGTATTTAACTTATCATTTATATCATTTATCATTTATATTTTTATCATTTATCATTCATATTTTTTAATATATTGCCTTATTGCAAATGTAAAGAAAATTTGCATAAATAGCTCTTTCTTCAAGCATATGCCTAACTTGAATTATCATCAATAGTATTATTCTCATGTTTCCTTACATTTATGATTACAGGTTGGTCTAGTTGTTAAATCCATAATGTTTTTAGCTCTTGGTATAAAACAATCCTGCTTTTTATCTCGTTTAATTATAAATAAATCAAAATTAATAACAAATCTTTCTCAACAAGCTAGATGTCTTGGAACCTCTTTCAAAGCAGGTGAATGGAAATTCTGAAAATAATTGACCTAGTAAGGTTACTTAGTGTTAACTCTGACCTTAAATTTTGAGACTGGTTGATGTTTAGTAATTCCTCTGCATAGAAATTTTTGCTTGATTTGCAAGGAAGTGCTTATAAAAAATTAGATATACATAGAAATGCAATGTGTTCATTAAGAATTTGAATCCTGCTTTGGACCTGATGTTGTAATTGATCATTCAATAAGTGAATGTTATTTCATGTCGGCAGCCCTGATATAATTCCGTTTTAGTTTCTATTCCCACAAGAATTGACAATAGAGGAGTTTTATTTAAATTTTATAATATAATTGAATAGGTAATGATAGTTCAGTGTTTATTATGCTAAAATATTGTCCATTCTGCCAATTATGGTTGTAATAAACCGATGTTGTTGTGCTGATTGAGACAGATAATTTTTAATAATTGCCTACAATCTCTAAAATATTTTTGTCCTACAGTGCTTGGAGAAAAAGATGTCCTCCCAGAAGTGTCAACAAGCCCTAAAAGATCTTTGTCCAACATCAAAATCTATGACAGTGTAAAGCAGGTAAGTGAGAGGATTTTCAATTCAACTTTTGCTTGATTTGATTTATATGTATACTAATTTTCTGGGACAATTAACTAATAAACTTGTCTTTTTTAAGCATATAATAAGTATGTTTCTGACTGTAAACTCAACAGTTTTTGTTAATAGGGCTAGGCTTATAGTTTTATTTCATACAAGCACCAATGAATTATCTTATGAGATGCCGCTTTCCTGCTGTTGGCATTGCTAGTGCTCAATTGACGAACTGAACTTGTGTCAAATTTGCTACACGTTGCTAATCTGTCCGTTGCTGTGCCAAAAAGAAAAAAAACATAACTCGGTACTCACGGCAGTGAGTGACAGAGAGCGCATTTTCTCGTGCATAAATCAGTTTTCATTGCGATTAGTACAGTGCATTAGAGCTAGAGATGTCGTATCTTTGATACATGCATGCCTGCTTCTTAAAATTGACGAAAACGTGAAGTCACGGACGGACAGACAGATAGACGGACATGGCGAGCACAAAAGTGCATTTTTTCTATAAAGAGAAAATGCACTAAAAAACGCAAGCCATAAAGTAAGTGGTGTTGGTTTTGAGTTTTGTAGTTGAGTGGTTTAGTTGATTATTTTTTTTAGAAATTGATAATTAGATCTTGTTTGCCATTTTAGATGAAATCCAAAGATTGAATGGTCATTGGCCATCTTGGCAGGTTTCAAGAACGTGATGGAATTGAAATTGGAATTGGGGTGTGTGGTGACCTACGGTCACGACCTTTAAATCGGTCATACACGCTGCCTAAAAACTTTTACTAGCATAAAAAAATTAAAAGTTCACACTCTTATGTTAACAAAAAAGTTCAAATATACCATATTCACAGCTGTCCTAAGAAAAAATATAAAAATTTGACAATCCCAAAAAAGTAAAACCACGTACTAAAACAATTCGGCACGTTCACACATCTTCCCACCCTCCCCTTTCTCAACCCTCCATTCCTCAAGACCCCACTCATAACATCCTCCTCCTCTCCCTCATCCTCCACACATTTTCCAACTATCTCCTCACACTCTCAAACATAGCCGCAGTTGCTCCCTCAGACAGGCCCGTAATTATTGCCATCCACTCTTCGCTTGTTCTCTCATGCTCCACCTCGTTAGTCTCACCTCTCTCATTCAGAATCACCTCAATCATAGACTGACGCTCTCTCTCATACGCCCCACATTCTATCAACAAGTGCTCTACAGTTTCCTTCTCATCCCCATCACACATAAAACATTTATCTTCTCTCCTTTCATTCCACCTGTATGTACGTCCATTCACACCTAGCGCGCCTGCCCTAACACAAACAGAAGGTCCCCACCTCTACTACCATCATACATACATTCATATTTTGGAATCGCTTTCATCTGATACAGTCTTAGAGAGTCCTTTCCCTCCATTCCTTGCTTCCATACCTTCAGCTCATAGTCTTTCACTCGCTCATTTATTTCTCTTTTCCACTCTTTTTCATCCCACTCTATCCCAATCGCACCCCGTGCTGTCACCACCCATTCGTCCTTTGGCCCAGCGGGCCTTTGGCGCACCCATGCTTCATGCATGCCACACTTACGCACCACTGCCCGACATCTGTGTGCCCAAAATTCAATGAATTGTATCTCTGAGAAGAATAGACTTGCACCGTTCTAAAAACAGGTCAGAGATGACAAACATTTTCTGATGCATTTTTATATTGCATCATAAAATAGGATTCAAGATATAGGTAGATGCTTTCATTTTGGTTCACCACGTTATCTTAACATGGTCACATTTCACTTGATGGTGTAGTCATCCAAGCCGCGTCAGACGCGGTCGCCGTGCAAATTTAAGGGGAGCGTCTACCCTAAAAATTATCTCGGCTATTTACAGTCGGATCACTGTGAAACTTGGTACCTATATGTAAAATGGAAAAAAACTCGCATTTTGTTCGTGTGCATTTTTCGAAAAAAATGAAAGAAAACGTGAAATTCTTAGAAAACGGCTATAAAAGGGGGTACTGTAGAAATGGATCTAATCCTAGGATTTCTAAGCTACAACATTGAGACACATATCATTCGATGCATGAGGTCTTCATCTACAAAATGTTCATCCCCTTTTTTTGAAATTCTAATTTTTGTAGAAGTGTGGGGCATTTTTCCAAAATGTTCGGAAATTTTTCGATTTTCCCCCCGTCACCCCCCTCTTTTTGCAGAATAAAATTCAAACTAGAAAAACCGGGATGAACATTTTGTAGATAGTTTATTTGCAAATTGAATGGTATATGTCTCATTGTTGTAGCTTTAAAACTCTAGGAGGAGATAGGTTTTCCGTGACAATAAGTGTGAATGTTGAGGAGAGCGCAACAAAGTGCCGCGCGCACCACAATATGCGCTCAATGTAGCATATATTCCAAACTAAACGTTTCTGGAGCTTGATTCCACTCAAGGATGATGGGAGCAACTACATGCGCATCTCTCCCTACAAAGCCCGGAGGCACACTGAGTCAGACCTCACAAAAACACTATATTTGTAGTGGTGGACAGCGAATTATCTCATATCTAATTACTGAAAGAACTCCCCCCTCGCCCCCCTTTCATGAAGTGTCGTGTACGTGAAAATCGACGTACAGAGATGGTAGTGGTACCATTGGATAGGCCAGAATGTCAGCTTTAATATGAGACAAAACACGTAACTGCAGCACAACTCAAGTAGACACTATATTTAAAGAGCTCAGCAGCTAATTAGTTCCTATCTAACTACTTAAAGAACTCCCCCACCCGCCCCCTTCCATGAAATGTCGTGAAATCATAAATCAACGTAGAGAGATGGCAGTGGTACCGTTGGATAGGGCAGAATGTCAGCTTTAAAATTAGTATAAAAACCGAAAAAGTAAAAATTTTCAATTTTAGGGTAGACGCTCCCCTTAATGAAAAACTACATATTTACCATTCGTCTATTAACGTCACGAATGTACGGTATATTTTTTTCGATGTCAGTTATGCAAAAAACTGACATTTGGTTTGCTTAATTTCTAATTTTAAAATAGTTATTTTATACCGGTTCCATTTGCCGTAGACTTGAATTATCTTTCTTCCGTTTGTATTAACATTTCATCTTTAATGTGCACTTCTTCATTTATCAATTTGCGATGTCTTTTGTTTCACAGAATACAAATTTTCGGAAATCAAAGTGAGATAATTTAACAAATTTTTTATGATTAAGTTCTTTAACCTTGTTGTTGACATTCATTTCATTATCTTTGGTGTGATGTGGGGTAAAGTCTATGTGAAAGTGATAACTTGAGTAAATAAACTTCTACTTCCTCATCCACCACTATCAAATGAATCAGCTAATGTCTAATATTATATTTTCCATTATGCAGGTGCCCTCTTCTCCGGCTGCTGCTATGGTTCTGGGGTTGGCAGGCCTGATTCCGTTCGCGGCGTCGCCGTACCTTATGATCTCCAGCGGACATTTCCTCCCCGACATCGCTATTTATCAGACATTCTATGGAGCCACTATCCTCTCTTTTCTTGGGGGCGTGAGATGGGGGTTTACTGTTCCGTCCAATAGTCCCCAAAATCCTGATATTACTAACCTAGGTTACAGCGTTGTTCCCCAGCTGTGGGGATGTGGGAGTCTAGTCTTGGGTCACTATATGGAGTGCATTGTTGTAGCGAATGTAGGAGTTATGCTGGGGTTGGCAATTACGGGATACATGGACTTGTCTATGGCGGGCTATCCTGTTTGGTTCAAGGGACTTCGTTTCTGCCTGACAGTTGGTGCTTTGCTCTCCTTATTCTCAGTTCTTGCTTGTAAATTTATCCTACTGGAAAAAATAAAAAATAAGACTGAATTAGAGATTGAAGGAAATAATGTAGAAAGTCAGTAATTTTCGAAAGTCTCGAGTCCACTTCGTATATTTGTGTTCAATTTTAGTTCGGTATTCAATTTGTCTGGAGTAGCAAATTCCATTTAGCCCAAAATTTTCTAAAGTTTGCGCATGGTATCGGAAAAAAATGATGGGCGTTATTTAGATTATAGAACAATTTCTTTTGCATGTATTTCAAAGCACAATCCAGTTATCTCGGCAAATACTTCTAGTAGGTATTGACATCTCTTTATTGAAACAAGATCTTTATGGTGGTTATATGTTATTGTCTTCACCTGTGATATTCAATATTTTTATTAATTTCCTTTAGATGTTGATTGATTTGATTATCAAGGATTCCTTGAGACTATGTTTATGTTTACTAAAAGTCTATGCAATTTTGTGTAAGGTTAATCAAGCTATATTTATGTGGCTAAATACCAATTTATATCATTCAGAAAGAGTTGACAGATGCAGCTACATTTTATCTGGTCGTTTATGATCGATCCTGATGTTTGAAAAAGTAGTGTTGTACAGTTGAGAAATGCTTTTTGTTAGTTATTATTTTTCATGTCTGTTTGAGTTTCTTCGGGGTAAGTGAATCCACATTCAATAATCCATTCCTTCTTTGATCGCTTTATTTTAGGTGAAACTAATTATTCGTGTTATTTTGCTCAGTTTTGAAAGATGACTAAGACTTGCGATGCTATCCATAAAAGTTTTTCACGAGGCTAATTCTTATTAACCTTTATTGTTGAAACTTATTTGTGTACATAAAATTTCGGCTACTGAACTTGCTTTTCATTTTCGCTGAACCATTCGAGCTTGCTTCTGATGAGTAACTTAGTGATTTGCTTCACGCTTAAGGCATGTATGTTTTAGATCTTATGATTCGTTAGGAAGTATAACTTAGGACTATGTTACTTGCAGTGCGAAAGTTGAAAGTTAATATGCGGCTATTGCACCTGTTGGCTGAAACTTGCTACTAGGAGGATTAAATATTTTTCTTGAATTGCCTTGTTTAATAAGGACCAGAATTTGATTGTATTTGGTTATGACAATTTCTATTTGAGATTTAAATACTTTAGAAATAGTGAGCAGATATGTCAGACGCAATGAGGTTATTTTTAATATTTAAAATGAATGGCATACGAAAAATGTAATGACTAAAAGACCGGTCAACAAAGCACAACATGATGAGAATTCACAGGAGAAAAGGAAATGAATAGCTGGATCCATCGTTGGATTTACGCTCATACGAGTGGAAAAATGTTATTGAAATAGATTAACTAGCCTGGGCGATAACAGTATTTAAAAACTAAATGAATGTCACTCGATATAACCACTGGGTGGCCCAGTGGTTATAGTTCAAGTACCAAGATTAGAGCAGACAGGTGCGGGTTCGATCCCAGCTCTGTGCGCCAGTTTCTGATTAGAATCGGCAAGGAGACCGGGCGGTTTAAGCAGATCAGAAGTGGAACAGTGAGTTGCGAGTTCGAGACCCAACAAGCTGAGAAAGTTCTGCGATGTTAAGAATCGGAAACAGGCCTAAGGCCTAATAAATGATGAAACCGCTATTATATATATAATATAATATTTGCTTTATATTGGACGTAAATATGGTCACGGGTTTACGTAATGGAGAAAAATAATTTTCTTTTGAAGGAGGAGTTATTTAGATTTACATAAAATTACAAAGGTTATAATCTCCAGAATGGAAAACTCAACTACAGAAAATTTTTATGAATAGCGTAATGATAATGATGTCTTGATATTCAACTGGCATTTAGCTTAAATGGAAACTTGTAAATGGACAAAACTAGGCGTGTCTCTGCAGTTTCGTCAAATATCCCGTAACCAATATTAATTTCGACATTTTCTATCAACCCGGTATCGGTGAATGATGTGATATGCTCAAATTGTCGAAGCCACTGACCCCAATGTGTGCAGAGCTTAATACATTAAAGAAAATACCCTAATGTAAAAAATTTCAAATAGACTGACATGCCAACTGCGGTTTAAACAGTATGGTTTATGATTCAATATTTTTGGAAAGAGTTTTCGTTTATTTGCAACAAAATTATATTTTCTCCAACCCGACAAACTCTTTTATTTATTTAAGTAGCAAAGTAAGTTGAATTACAAGTAATAGTTAGTTGAAGGTTCACAATTTGAATTTGGCGCCAACTCATATCGATTGCAATTGGTACGCCTGCTCATATCTTTGATAGAACCATTAGAACCACGCACAAGAAGTAAGTCTGTTGCGGAAGCGGCATTTCTTCTACGTTCACTCTGTGTTAATTAAGTTCGTTGTTTTGTTGAACTTGATTCTGGCTTTAGCACGAGTTTTTCAATTTCTTGTTCATCGTGATGACGAGTAGTTCTGCCAATTGACGACAACAAACATACAAAATCTTTGCAGAAATCAGGCTGAGACTGAGTTGGTAAAATGATAGAAAGGATGAAACTTTTTCTGTGTTGACTGCTGGTTGATTCTGTTGTTGATAATTAAATAACTTATATTCATGTATAAATGAATTGCCTACAAATTATTTCGACTTATTTCGAGCAGTTTCTTTTGGTGTAATTGTATTAGAAATTACATGTGTTTTTAGGCTCTTAGTAGCAATAGTAGGTAATAGGAACCTGAAGTGCTGAAGAGTTGAAAATTTCTCAAATTAAAGCTGATGCACTTCTGATGAAGCTTCAATGGCACAAATTTTTGTAAGATGTAAAACCCAAGGATAAAGCTATGAGATTCAAAATTCACCAGTCACCACAATCAATTTCTTCAAAGCTGTAAGAATTAAAGTTGAGCACAAATTTTTTACAATCCTCTTCAGGATCTGAATTTATGATTACTGCACCTGCAGTAGCTAATTTGTAGCTTTTCGATTTTGAATAATCTTCATTTCATATTGGCAAAACATAGAATATTTAGAATCAGTTCATTTTTAATTTCCTCAAATGCCCAATATTTTATTAAATTTCTTATGTATGATGATGCTTGTTTTTAAGATAGTTTGAAGATACTTGCTAGTCTACTATCCTACTTAAAAATGAACTCGAGGAAGAGCAACAACAGATATTAAGACAACCTTATTGGAAAATCTTTAATCATGTCTTGCAAAATTTACATTTTTGAACTTGCAACATTATCCTTGACATTGCAACATTGAGCTTCAAACCAACATAGTTACCCCTTGATTGTTGAAAGTTGAAACACTAGTCAGAAATAACAATTTAAAAAAGCAGCCATATAATACTATTGTGTAGATTTGAATGTCAATAATTTTTTTTATTATACTTTTTTTGCAAGTGTGTATATGTATGATGGTTAAAACCACTTTGGATAAACCACTGCATAAGTGAGCATTGGTGCAGTAATTGAGTAAATGAAGTTATTTCATGCATTATTTCTACTGTCTATTCACTGAATATTGTTTTTAAGGGGAAAAAATGTGATTGATTGTAACAAATATAATTTAAAATATTCAAAATTATAGGGGATTGGGAAAAAGATTTGGTAAATATTTCTCATAATTACAGCATTTAAGCAATCAAAATTCAATTCGTAGCATTCATTATTTAACCAAAACAGGTTTTATTAGCTTAGAATTGAATGGCTTTGAGCAAGTTGATATTACTCAGGTGTCTGACATGTACTTATATGCATATGAGTTGAGTGTACAGCAGTTAACATCCTTCCATGATGTCAGTTATCAGAATAAGCTTGCTTACTTCTCCTCAAGTCCCAAAAATGCTACAAAGATTTTTATTGACAAATACAAATTCATATTATTAATTCTTTGAGTCACTTCAAAATCAACCATGAAATCCTTGAAATTCCATTATAGTATACCCTGTAAATTAATGAAATACTCAACAAAAATAACATTTGTGTTAAACGAAAATCAGAGCCACATTAAGGTTCTGTAATATATCAGATACTTGCTACAATCAATACTTTCTTGATGATAAGTTATCCTCTTGATTTGCATATATATAGCTGAATGATTAATTGAAAGAAAAGAAAGTTATTCCACACCTACACTGAGTAGTTAATGACTAACCTTACTAACATTTCAATTCTTTTTTCTGAAACTTGGATAATTCGAGTATTGACCTATATGTATGTGAGCAAATTGTGAAAACAGCAAAAGTGATGAACTTGATAGGCAAATAATTGGCTAGTTCACCTACCATACATTTTTCTTCTTTCAACTTTCCAATTTCCTGCTCTCTCAGCAACTATAAAAAACTGTATTCAGTAAGGTAGGTATATCAAGGTAAAGTGTAGTTTAAGAACATTTGGAAGAAAAACCACCCTAACAGACATTTTAATTTTTTTTATCTCAAATTCATGGGAGTTTTCAAGGAGAAATTAGAAAAATTCAAATGAAATAAAAAGGCCATTAAACATCATTGAAACTTTACATATTTTTCTATAATCAAATAGAATTTATTTTGAGAGTAATAAATTGTGGTTTTCACATGTTCAATGAAAAATGAGTCAAGTTGAAATGGTCATGTCTATGTGGACAAGCTAACAATTTAGAGGCCTAGTATTTTTGTATTGCCAATTTTTGTGAAATGGGTATATTAGAGTGTTTTACATTCAATAATAAAAAAGGGTGTATATCAGCAAAAACTGTAGGAGTCCAAAGAACTAAATGCAAAATATTTTAAAGTCAAGAAAAATCTCATTTATTGACATTTAATAAGAGATGCTTGTTAAAAGCAAGCTCTGAAAGAAAGTGAGAGCTGCTGGAAAGTTGAGAACTTATACCTGAACACTGGTAACTCCTCATCAAAAAATATAGAGGATTAATTATAAAGTAGTAAACTGAGAACTGAGTAAAGTAACTTATCCTCCTAATTAAAGCATTACTAATATAATACACCAATCAATAATATGTATGCAATAACACAATACAATACAACAATAATATGCAAAAATACACACTAATCTACTCTGATGAAAAATATATATTATTATGAAAAGTTAGTTTGTTACAATTGTTTTCAATAAATATCTAAGTAATATACATATCACTGACTGATGGTGATCATTCTATGTAAACCTTTGCATTCATTCAAAATTCAGATGCCCTGGATTACATAAACCTGGATAATTTCCATACCCAACAAGTAATAAATATATCATTGGCCTAAGGAATGTATAGACTGTCAGCTAAAGTCATTACTTAAAAAGGAAAAATATATAACTCAGTACTCACTGCAGTGAGTGACAGAGAGCGCATTTTCTTGTCAATGAAAACTTGAGGTCGCGGATGGACGGACAGACAGACAGATGGACATGGCGAGCACAATAGTGCATTTTTTCTATAAATGAGAAAATGCACTAAAAACACTAACGCATTGACAGTGAATTTCACTGGTATGTGTGGACACTCCCAAACTGGAATAGATTCCTGTCTTGAGTGGATAATTATTTGGCTTTGTTTATTCATAAACGATTTCTTTGCTATGATGAAGTTTTACTTGAACTTAGTCTCTCTTATCCTTCAAGCAGGCATGGCAAAACTGCCTTGCAGATCCTACTTATTGGAGCAAACTTTATGCAATTTAATTTAATATGATGCTTTAATGCAGTGGATATTGCCTGAGTATTAAGTTCAACCCTTCACACACCAGCTGTAATGGTAATCACACAATAATTTTATTTTTGGTTGAAATGCTCTAAATCTATCATGCATTCAAAGACAAATTGTGACCCAAGATTATCCCAATTTCTAGTGTTATTTATTGCTCACAAGTATCAATGTAAATGTCTAAAATTTCTGTTTTGAGTTGACATTGATTGGATCAATAACAAATTAAATTGAAATTTTGCTGCTCATTATTGAACTTACAAAAAAATCCTTTAATGATACATTTTTATTAATTTGATCATGCATTTTTTGTTTTCAGGATCACTGTTATGACATCAAACTAAAACTAACATGCCTAGAATCAATGAACTATAACTTGAGTTTAATAGAAATCTAGCTGATGTAGCGTTTTTGCAATCAAGATAAATATCCAAGACTCGCCCATATTCTTGACAAGAAAGCATCCTGATGCTGCTGTAATAGAGATGGAAGAACAGTCCAGCATGATTGTAATTAAAGACTGTTATGTCTCATTGTGTGATATTGGAATTTTCGGAGATTTGAGTGGGAGAATAGTATTGGAAGAGGAAGGAGATGAAAGTAAAAACGAATCTTTTGGAGTGGTGGATTCCACTTCTATTGATGGTCCTCTTACCATAGGTAAAGACTCTCCAGCTCATCATGTCCCTACCATTGGACAAGATTCTATTACTTCTGATTATGTGGATCCAACTCTAACAGCCACTGAAGGATCAACTGCTACATCAATATCAGACTTGGTCTTAAAGATCAAAAAAACTCTGAATGAGCTGAGCACATTTGCTGATGAGCAGTCAGACAAGAGAAGCAGAAAAGTGATCAGAAGGTGCAAACAAGCTCTTGAATACATTGAGAAAAATGATAAAATTTATAAGAATATTTTACCAGGAATTGGATTGCAAGTAAATGATTTAAGAGAAAAAAGCAGTTTAATAAATTTTAAAACAAAGAAATTTGACAAGGAGACATTGTCAAGTTTCGAAGAAGATGATGACATTCTAACTAACAATTGTGGGAATTGGTGTGATGGGTTGGACAATGCTGACAGTGCTGATGATATCCTGAAGATCTCTAGCCAATCTGCAGTCACAGCATTCCATGACAGAGTTAAGTATCATGAAGAATACATCTCGCCTCTGTTGGACAATTGCCAAGATTTTGAATCAAGCAATGAATTTGACATGTTTGCTGAGCTCCCACATCCTTCTGCATTTCTTGGATTCGACCCAATCACACATTGTGATGCAGATGAAGAATTATCTCTTTCCTATGACACCCTACACAATAATACTGACAATACTTCACTCCTGGAATTCGATTACCAAGATCTGAAGGATTGTAAAACAGGGGATTATTCTTATTTGCCACTCAGTTCTTGGGAACAGCTCGGTTCAAGGACTCCATCTGAAGCTATTGCAGAAGATATCACAACATTGATGATGGATAAAAGAACTCCAATTCTAAAGGCAGAAGAGCCAGCTAAATTGCTGGATAATGATGCTAAATATATCTGTCAACATTGTGATTTTGAGTGAGTATTTGCCTTAAATATTTACATAAATCTCTTGGTCTTTTATATTTAACATGTATGCATACTTAGTAGTACTTGCTATAATGCTAATTTGCTATATTATTCGACATTTTTACAAGTATATCATATTGTATCATCATATTGTATATTCTTTACTAAAATTGAAGACTACAATATTTTCAGTTAGTGAAATTTGTAAAAACCCATGATCTGAGTTTGATGTTGACTTCATTGAAGTTTTTTTCTGGTTATACTGGTGTTCATCAGTCGGTGAACTGAGAGCTCATCTCTGTCCAATAAATTTCAAATAATTTAATCAAATTCATAGATGATTTATAAGTTTATCAATAAATAATACCTTGGCTCTCTCTATTGATAGCTTATCTCTGACTTGCATTACATTCATCATGTTATGGAAGCATGATTGATTATTCAACCAGATCTCCTTCTAGGGTACCATACACGGTGGGTAATATGACGGCGATCGTCCAGCATCTCTTACCCCTCAGAAAGTTTACCCAAAAATCTGTTGATAATATTCTGAAACAGGTATTGGTTTGCAGACTTGAATTGAGGCAAGAATTCTCAGACGGTCTCAAGGTAAAGTTCCGCAATCATTTTGATGTATTGGTAGTTTTTGTGCTTGGGTATTATTCCGTAACTAAGGTGAAAATGTGATTTGCAGTTTCCAATTAATGCAATATATTTTTCCATTTCAACACTTTCCCCATTCCCAATATTGCAACATGAAATTTTATATATATTTTTATAGATTTTATAGAAATAGATGGTAGATAACATTACTGGGGAGTTATTATTCGTCATAATTGATCGGTTGTTTTTCAGGTACAAGTCGCATCAACCTTGGTTTGCAAACTATGTTCTAAAAAATTTGAAGTTTATTGTGAACATCTGTACAAAGTGGCTCATCATTTAAATTGTTGTGCTATGAAAGCATATGGAGTTTCGCCCTTTTGCATATTCTGCTGTGAAAGCGTTGCAGCAGGTTGCATGGACCAGCACTTCGACCAGCGTAGTCCCCAAAGCTGTGCGGCCGCATGGATGAAGATGGCAGAGATCATCCCCATAGGGTGCAAGAAAGTAACTCAGGTGAGTAAGAAACCTACCAACTACGGGGCAGATAAGTTTAGGTAATATCTATACGTATGGCACGCTTTGTTTTTGATTATGAAGTTGGTTAAAATTAATTAGCAGCAGGTGGCTTATTCGTTATAGTTTTTTATGTAGACTGGAATTTAGCTTTTAAAGTAGGTTGGTGCTTAACATTGATAAAAAATTTCGTTACAGCGCAGTGTAAAAATTTTCAGTATTTTCACATCTGTATTTGCAAAACACACTTATAGCAACTACACTGAACAAATTTTCGCAACGTTACTGGTTTATTCTATGGGATAGAGTTATAATACTTCATTCAATGGCTATTTATAAACTAATGCTTGTAGAAAGGTTCTTCTATGAAAGTTCGTGAACACGAAGCTTTACGATTTAGTATTGAAATTCTGAGAATAATTGGCAACGAGTGAGTTTCAAGCTATTCATGTTCTGCATCATTTGGTTTTCACTGCAAAGGGAAATATTTGTTAATTTTTTTGCAGGATCTTCGAACTCGATGCAAGTTATGTAAAGCGGTTTTTTCTCCATACGATTGCATCCCGTTGGATGATAAAGCTTTCTGTACAACCTGTCACAAGAACCTGACCACAGCAAACATACTCGCAGTTGATTCAGACTCTCAACAAAATTGCAGACTGTGCGATTCAAGTTGTTCTCAGAAATTTATTACATTGGCTGACCCACAAATTCGTGTAGGTTCTCACTGCTGGATCTCTTTGAGATTCAGTGAAAAAGTTATAAAAACTAGAGACCATTGTTTGGCTTATAGAAGCCTGACCCGCCTGTTAGGATCAACTTATAAAATTGTATCTAAAGAATATTTTAATAACGGAGTCAAAAATACTTTACCACAGTTTCCTTTCCCTTGCATGAAATAAGCCAAAAAGAAAAAAGTAATGTAAATAAAACTGAAGCTAGTCGGACCGAACGAGTTTCTGTACAAATGCAGCAATATAGTTAATAATAATTTTTCAATGTGAAATATATCGATTACATGTGGAATGGGTTGATTCCACAGCTGAACGCATTGCCATACGCGCCTCAACCATAACTCATTATTCGATTATTTTTATGAGAGGAACTCGTATATTTAAATGCAGCTTTACTCTTCTTATGATTATTTTCGTTCTTACAAAAACGCTTTAAATTTGGTTTTTCGTTCAATTGGTGTGAAAACAATATTATAACATCCTAGGAGTAATTGCGTTCCAAAAATTGCAAGATCATCTGATGAAGATGCTCTTGCTTCCTGCCCCAATAATGATTAACAAGTTTTCTTGCCATTGCTTCTTTTAAAACAGACTGAGAATGTGATGCTGCGATTAATATTTGTCAACGTCATTCGAAATTGTCGCGTGTGAAGTGGCTGTTACCCTATTCCTTGCATTTATACAAGATATTTAAAAAGAGTAGAGCGTCCGTGATACTCGAATTAGTCTAAATAATGTTCATTCAAAAATATTCTTGGTATTTTTCTTCAATTGGTTTTATATTGCTTATATTTCACCAGAAAATACGTTTGTGGCTTAGACTCTGTACAAATTTGTATCTTTGACCAATTTTAGAAATAGTTAAAAAATGTTGAAAGAATTGTGTGTATATAGTGAACTCCATTTAATGTAAAAACAGGTTTAAATAAAATTTAAAATTTAAATCCTGATAAAACAGGTTTAATATATACATCTTACTTTTGTATAAAACTATTTACATATTAGATCCAAAATAATTTTCGCCTTTTGTGTACCCTGCTTCTATGAAGTCACGATAGAAATTTGGGCTAAATGTGAACCGGGTTATGTGTTTCAACAGTGACCTGACGCACTTTAACACGTTGACTCCAATTGCTTCATCTTGAACTATTATTTCATTTTTAGTGTTATAAAACAGGGTTGCCAGACGGTCTTTTCTTCCCGGACAAAAGTCCGCGATTTAATTTTTTCAATAGCGTTGGTCGGCTAAAATTTATGATAGCTACTACTTCCTGATAGGGTTACACCTAAAAACGAGAAATTGAATTTTCACACCGGAACCTGTAAATATACTAATATATCGATTTACAGGCCTTTTTTGTTCGCGGACTTGGCCGTTTTTTAGGCCATCTGGCAACCCTGAATTATGTACCACTACGTCCTGGAGAACTACATTTCGTGGTACGCATATGCATGGCTGAACTAGTATAAGGTTGACCCATGAGAAGCTCATTTTTGCGGATGTAGTTTGTTGTTCCCCTGTGACGTCACTGATTTCGGTTACAGGCATTAACGAATCACAGATATGCGATCAAACTCGTCGACCAATCCGTCATGGGAATGACAGGATTGCTTACGTTTCTCGATCTCAGTGACGTAACAAGAAAGCTGAACTGAAAGACGGAAAACCTCGTGAGTCAACCTTATATAGTTCAACCATGCGCATATGTACCACTTTGGAGTCAACGTGTTATGTGTCATATGATAAAACCTTCAGTCTATTTACTTTATTTCGACGTTCTGTATTCATGTTTAGTACATTTATGCATAAATGTCTTATTTTTTTATTAAATTTTATTACTATCTCCTCTTTCATTTAATTCACATTGATCAAGTCAAAATATTCACATACATTTTTCGACTTACAACAAATTTTCTCTAATAATATTTTCCTATACAAGAACCTGCACAAGATTCCTCTAATAGCAAGAGATAGATGGATGACAGGCTCAAAGTTGATGGATAAGCTGCAAGGCACCATGATTTTCAGCATTATTTTGAATCAAGCAGAAAGAATGAGCTCTAACATAATATAACGAATCGCATTTACACATTTTCAAGCTGAATATTTTTCTGTGTAGTTTCACGCCTAGTTGTGTTATACAAGAATTCAGTGAACGTTGACATTAAAACTGGCGGTGTCTAGTGAGATGGTCACACGTTTCAGTGTGAATTCCATCGCTAGCTTGGAAATCTTTAAATGGCATTTTAATTTATGGATTGATTGCTTGTAGATAATTTTTTTTTGTAATAAGAAATACCCTTCAAAAAGGTTTTCTGACGCGTATCTATGCTCGTCAAAAGGCCTATGGGATTTAGCGTTCCCAGAGGCATTGTTCCTTAGCCGCCATCACAGCGTGGATTAAGTTGTTTGGCAGGGCAGTTGTGGGGTTAAGTTGTGTAGGCAGGGCAGTTGTGGGGTTAAGTTGTGTAGGCAGGGCAGTTGTGGGGTTAAATTGTGTAGGCAGGGCAGTTGTGAGGTTAAGTTGTGTAGGCAGGGCATTTGTGGAAATATTATCAATTTTGTTTTATAGCGCTCATTTGGCATCAGGAATCCCATATTTAGTAGAATCGTAACTTTCCACAAGTTAATTGTTTGGATTCAGATTATACTGTACAAAAGAACTGAATACGTCCCCACAAAAATAAGCTGAAGAGCCAAAAAATGCGCAATATGTCGAGAAATCATGAGATTAGTTCATTTGGAATGTATTTAGGAACACTGCACATCGAAAGCCGTAGAAAGACTTACGCTGAATATAATGTAACGATTTTTAAATCTTCGAATCTAAAACAAATCAATCTTATATTTTATTTTGTGCTATTACTAGGTTCACAGTTTCTCATCTGCGGTTGAATCGATCGTTGTTGGCACTTCTTTCTCTGCCGTATTTTCTATCGCGACTGTCGCAGTCATCAGACGGGTTATGTTTATATTTATTCCGCCGGTGATCTTTTCGTTCATCATCGTCTTTCGCGGTTTTTCTTTTCGATCTAGATGAGCTCTTTTCACGGTGGTATTCTGATTTACTTTCCTTCTCCTCGTGACCACGATGGCATCTAGAAGTTCTTCTTTTATCAGAAGAGGTTGATGGTTGTGAGCACATATCGCGGCTGTGCAGTGGTCTGGTTTCGGACGGAGATTTCGATTTTTGGTCATCCACTGGGATCCCGATGAGCTCCATAACGTTGTTTATCATTTCTCGCGTCACCTGAAAATAGAGTAAAATTCAGAAAATTCATTCAAATGCTATAAAAAATCGGTCGAAAGACAACACGAATAATGGAAAATTAGTAGCTAAAAATGTCATGCGATCATACAACAGTTTTGTGTTCGACAAGAACTGCGCTTTGAGAAAACTTAAAATTGTTTGAAGATACACTGCGAAAAATTAATGCGTCATATTGTCCCAATAACGACACTTTTGTACCCACGTCACGAGCAGAGCGCGGACTGAGCACTGATACGCTCTTATGCTGGACCAAATTAAATCAGAATGACCCACACGCGAGCAGAAGTGCATTGCTATCCTTACAAAGTTCCATCCATATTTAAGAGCGTTTGCTAATTGTTTTCTGTTCAGAAACAAAAAATTTAGGAGTGAAATGAGTTTACGTCTCTGAAGATTACAGTGACAGCAGAATTCCGTATTGTAATGACCGTGTCGATATTCTTGAAACAAATTGCACATTCATATAAAAGCTTAAACCATTAATTTACGAATAAGAAAGTTCAAGTTACAAGGGAATAAACATACTACGTTATAAGGCTCCGAGGGTTTATGTGTCTCTGCAATAGGCTTTGAGAGTTTTTGTAAGTCTGCAAAAGGCATTGAGGGTTTCTGTAAGTCTTCAATAGGCTTTGAGGGTTTCTGTAAGTCTTTAATAGGCTTTGAAGGTTTCTGTACGTCTGCAATAGGCTTTGAGGGTTTCTGTAAGTCTTCAATAGGCTTTGAGGGTTTCTGTGAGTCTTCAATAGGCTTTGAGGATTTCTGTAAGTGTTCAATAGGCTTTGAGGTTTTCTGTAAGTCTTCAATAGGCTTTGAGGGTTTCTGTAAGTCTGCAATTGGCTTTGAGAGTTTCTGTAAGTCTTCAATAGGCTTTGAGGGTTTCTGTCAGGCTGCAATAGGCTTTGAGGGTTTCTGTAAGCCTGCAATACCCTTTGAAGGTTTCTGTAAGTCTGCAATAGGCTTTGAGAGTTTCTGTAAGTCTTCAATAGGCTTGGAGGGCTTCTGAAAATCTGCAATAGACTTTGAGGGTTTTTGTAAGTATGCAATACCCTTTGAGGGTTTCTGTAAGTCTCCAATAGGCTTTGAGGGTTTCTGTAAGTCTTCAATAGGCTTTGAGGGTTTCTGTAAGTCTGCAATAGGCTTTGAGAGTTTCTGTAAGTCTTCAATAGGCTTTGAGGGTTTCTGTAAGTCTGCAATAGGCTTTGAGAGTTTCTGTAAGTCTTCAATAGGCTAGGAGGGCTTCTGAAAATCTGCAATAGACTTTGAGGGTTTTTGTAAGTATGCAATAGGCTTTGAGGGTTTCTGTAAGTCTGCAATAGGCTTTGAGGGCTTCTGTAAGTCTTCAATAGGCTTTGAGGGCAATAGGCTTGAGGGCAATAGACTTTTGAGGGTTTTTGCAAGTATGCAATAGGCTTTGAGGGTTTCTGTGAGTCTTCATTAGGCTTTGAGGGTGTCTGTAAGTCTTTAATAGGCTTTGAGGGTTTCTGTAAGTCTTCAATAGGCTTTGAGGGTTTCTGTAAGTCTGTAATAGGCTTTGAGGGTTTCTGTAAGTTTGCATTAGGCTTTGAGGATTTCTGTAAGTCTTCAATGGGCGCTTTGAGGGTTTCTATAAGTCTGCAATAGACTTAGAGGGTTTCTGTAAGTATTAAATAGGTTTTGAGGGTTTCTGTAGTCTGCAATAGGCTTTGAGGGTTTCTGTAAGTCTGCAATAGGCTTTGAGGGTTTCTATAAGTCTGCAATAGACTTTGAGGGTTTCTGTAAGTCTGTAATAGACTTAGAGGGTTTCTGTAAGTATTAAATAGGTTTTGAGGGTTTCTGTAGTAATAGGCTTTGAGGGTTTCTGTAAGTCTGCAATAGGCTTTGAGGGTTTCTATAAGTCTGCAATAGACTTTGAGGGTTTCTGTAAGTCTGTAATAGGCTTTGAGGGTTTCTGTAAGTCTGCAATAGGCTTTGAGGGTTTCTGTAAGTGCAAAAGGCTTTGAGGGTTGCTATAAGTCTACAATTGAATTAGAGGGTTTCTGTCTGTCGGCAATCGTCTGAGAGTTTCTGTAATTGCTAAATATGTTTTTAGAGATTCTGTATTTCTGCAATAGTCTCTTAAGATGATTTGCTTTTCCGCCATAGAGGCAAGTTCATCAGTATTTAAGTTGTTAGGGGTAACACAGTAGGCCAATGACAGAAACGTTTAATTAACGGTAATTCAATGAAAAACGTTCAATTCAACGTCAGATGTCTAGTGGGAAGATTCCAACGACTCTTGCAAGATGCGCAGCTTTGATGTACCGAGCTGGGTTGTAGTCAGCAATCGTGTAGTTATGCTTTAGCGGATTAGTAATTAGTATGGAGGTAGATGGGATGTATTGGATTTTATTGCAAATGCTGGGATGGTTGTTCGTAATTCCTGCTAATAATTTGGTGTCTGTTATGTTAAAACTAGGGGAAGGTAGAGTTGAGTTTCGGCGTATGCGTGTTTGAAAAAATCTTGTTTTTATTCCGGCACGTGCAATGTCGACTCTGAAAACACGATAAAATTTCTTGGAGTCCACGCAGGAATGACCAACTCTAACTCCAACAGTGGCCTCACCTCACCTCACTCGGCTATTACAACCTAGGAGACCATCCCTTCCCGCAAACAACGGTCCAACATATTGATAAATTATTATGCTAGCATCAGTCACCTACCCAAGCACAGGACAGACAAATTAACAGGCGCAAACACAAATTTCCACTAGTGAATAATTACATCCAAGCGAATATTAGTGTATTACTATTATAATCCACTAGTGAATAATTACATCATTAGTCAGACACCTCACGCGTCATAAAACAGCTCAAAAATTCTTCAGCCAAGGGGCCAGACAACATCTAAAGAGCTGTGGTGGTGCAGTGGTGAGAAACTTAGTCTCTCGCACCCAGCTCCCGGGTTCGAGTCCCACTGAGGACAAGTTCTTCCGGGAAGCTCAGCTCATGGTCAACTCAGCCATTCATCCAACTCTGGTTGATAAATGAGTACCTGGCTTGTCCAGGGTGTTGTGTAATGCAAAAATGGTTCTGGCGGGTCAGCGAGCCAGTGATGGTCGTGGAACTACCAGTGGCACCAAGTGCCCGGAAAAACTGACCTATCACCCCCTCCCTTACCAAGTTGCCACTACCAAGATGGGCAATAACAACAACAACATCTAAAAAATCCACCTTAAGCACCTCGGCCCGCATGGTATCACCACTCTCACAGATATAGCCAACTTTTCATTTGCCAACTGCATTATACCATCAATCTGGAAAACCGGCAAAATCATAACTCTCCTGAGACCGAGGCAGCCTCCTACAGGCCCATTACGCTTCTCTGCACACCATCCAAAGTTGTAGAGCGCCTCATACTCTCCATAACCACGCCTCACATTCCCCTCTCACCCACTCAACACGGTTACAGGACCCATCACTCCACCACCACACTCCTCACCAACCTCACACAACGTATACAAGATACTATACGTAACTCCAAGCGCCCTGCACATCGCACACTCATGATTACAATCGACATTAGCAAAGCCTTTGATGCCATCCCACGCTTCCTACTCACAGATAAAATCTATAATACAACACTACATAACAACACCAAACATTGGCTTGCCAACTATTTAACAGGCAGACAGTCATTCGTTCACTACAATGGCAAATCATCACACACAAAGAACATACCGAACGGAGTACGCCAAGGATCAGTCCTCTCACCAACACTTTTCAACCTATATATGTACGACATTCCAGCCCCACCAGACAACATTGACATTTCGTCTAACGCAGACGACATCACAATTACATCAACACACACCAATGCCAACACATGCTCTACACTAGTACAACCTTACATCGTACTACTAGAGGGCTGACTAGCACGCAACAGACTTCAAAGTAGCCCCCACCAAATCAACAAGCACATTACTAACAAGCCACACAAAGGGAGCATCAGCACAGACCCACAGTCACTCTAAACAACACCATCATACCACACACATGAAACCAATATTCTAGGTGTCACTTACAACACTTCTATGTCTTTTGGGCCACACATACAGAACATAAAAACAAAATGCAGACCTAGGCTAAACACACTCAGAGCCCTCATAGGAACAACATTCGGACAGAACAAAGAAACCCTCACACTAGTGTACAAACAATACATACGCTCAGTGCTAAACTATGCAAGTCCAGCCTGGGCACCCATAATCTCACCCATATTTCACAAACACCTACAAACCATACAAAACACAGCCCTCAGAATCGCACTTGGCAGCACCCAAACAACACCATCCAGTCACGTCCATGCAGAAACCAAAGTCCTCTCTCTGAAAGAACACCTAGACATGAGGCGCCCAATTCCTTGCATCAGCACTCCACAATCCCCTCAGTCCCTGCCATCACTTTCAGTACCTACCCCCTACACCCAGACAAATTGCCAACACTCCATACAACTACTATCTCACAATAATTAATTCCATACCCCCGCCCACAGACCCAGCCAACTTCATTAAACACATACACACACACCTAACCCGGACACGCACTCTTAAATCTACCAATCAACAGCATCATTGACGACATACCACCAGACATCAGCCATGAAGAACAGCAGTTGAGCCGTGCAGACAGCTGATCTTTTCGTTGCTGATCTTTTGTTTAAAGAGTACTTCGAGACACAATACCTGAACTTCACCTATATCAAAATATCACCTATATCTAAATATCACCCTATATGATTTTTCAAAATTTTTCTAGCATTAAACAACATCGGGTCAATGAGTAAAATGTCGAAAACAGAAAGCCCTAATGATTCGAAAACACTGATAGGTGTTATTTCATAAGTCAGCCCTGAGAGAAAAGGTCCAACACATAATCGAGTGCCACGTGTCGCTGTCCAATTTGGTTTATGAGTATTTTTTACAGGCATTTGTCAAACCCAATTATCTTTGGCAAATTAAAGGTGAAGATTTATAAATGACAAATTTATGGGTATCTTGGAGTTAGTTTTGAGGTTAGGCAAAGGTAAAAACGTCAAACCAGGATACCAATATTTTCAACTTTTGAAGCTTCAGTTTTTGTTGCCAATTGAACGCGCGGGTCATCAAAAGCAATACATGAAATGGAGTTCCTCATGAATGCTTCTTTTCGCAGTCACTTTTTAACCTTCGCATGTGTGACATACCAGCCTCTTCAGAAAGCATATGCCGGGTGAGAACAATGAAATGAGTAAATAATGACAGCCTTCTTTTTCAAGGTCAATTCAGCATCAGTTCGACTCGGGAATGACATCAAGTTACTGTCCATTGATCATAGCAATCCCAAGCCATTATTTTTGCCAGGCTGCTAAGCGATACTGGCGTAGTAAAAAGTTTCCTGACTTACTTCTCTAGAAAACTCAAAATTAGTCTAACTATATTCAGATTTGGTGACTGTGCAAGTGTGTATGCATAACATTGAGGTTCATCACTTTCATGTCCATCTTCACAAGTATTGTGGGTACTGGCGCATTGTCACTCTGACACCCAGCCTTGAGGATTCAATGTTTGACCCATTGGATGCACATGGTCATGATGTGTCAGTCCAAATCATCACTGATTTACGTCCTAAAATGGTCTAATTTAGCCATGAAACCTCCCACACTAAGATGATAATTATTTTAACTTCGTTTTCGAACTATTGTGCTTCTTAGTCCTGATGAAAGACATGGTTAGTGCCCTGTGATCTTACCTCAGTGAGGGTCTTGCTGCCGGTAGCTGCGGTTCTGTACGCTTGTCTGCGACGTTTAAGATCGCGTTGTTGTTGACGTATTACGACTTCGTCTTTGCTGTCGTTGATTTCAGTCACTGGCTGTAAGGAAACTAAATGCAGTGAAAGATGTATATTATTTTACGGATGAATGTGTTCCTTATTAAGCTATACTCGCACAGTGGGATAAAAAATGATCGATGAAAGAGGCAAGATACAGAATTTACTTCAGGCTATTCCTCCCAGCTGTCCTTGAATTTCAGTCACTGTTTGCAAGAAAATTAAATGCATTGAACGATATATATATATTATATGCAATAGTGTGATTCTTATTATGTGATACTTGCACCGTGTGAAGAAAAAAAGCGCAAACTGAACAGTTTGCTGGCAGAGGCAGAATACGGAATATAGTTTAGCCCTATTCGTATTTGGTGTTGATTTCCGTCACTTGCTAGAAACTTGTCCGTCACGTCTGAAACTTGAATGCAATTATCGCTATTACTCTATGCAAGAGCGTGCTTTTTATTTAAGAATTCTTGCGCCGTGCGATTAAATAAAAATAATGTAATAAAGAAGGAAACTAAAGAGTTTGAAGTAAGAAAAGAATTCGTAACACGATGTCTTGGAATGGTAAAGGCGAATAGATAATTGGGATAGTTCTAATTGGAAAGGGGTGATTCATATACCTATCATAGATTTATGAACATGCTTTCACACTGTTCTAATACGAAGAATTTTGAAATAGTTCCCATTTCATAATGGAAGATGCCGACGGACTTATTAAATAATGCTGTCATTCAAAGTTGAGCGGGTTGGAAAATAAACATTTTTCGTAATAATTGAAATTAATATGAAATATTTATAATGGTATTGCATTGTGAGTTGTACTTAATGTACTACCAACCTGTAATACGAGTTGAGGGGGTGGGGGCGGCGCCTGTGTGTGCAGAAGCACGTATTCGTAAAGCGCCTTGCGTTCTTCCCGTGAGAACAACAACCATTCATGTGCCAGGCAGCTGGGTGGGGGGCGCGTGTCTGCTGCGTCTGGCATATTCATGGCGGTAAACATTATAAATGATAAGTTGCATTTTGGTTAGTGCAAATACAAGATGAAGATATGAACCTTCATGATAAGGGGTGCCGGATGAAAAATGAGCTAAAAATTATATATTTTTAATGTTAGCTTCTACAATGTTGGGTCTCGCGTTCTGGATTGTGAACATTTTTAAAGGTGATAAAGCAAAAAAAAAAATTACATTAGACGATACTGTTTTGTTAAGGCTTATGTTTGTTATTGGAAAATAGGTTAATGAAAAACATTCAGAGAAATAAGAAGTGTTCATTTGCTGCAGTGAATATCCATAGTGTTAGAATTAGGCTGCAATGTAATATTTATCAGACATTCATCGATTTTGTTCAAACAATTAATTTATTTTAGAGGAAATTCCTCGAGTTAAACTTCGATGGCCAATCCAGGGAACAGTATGACGAATGCATTCAAACTTTCAAGCCTAAAAATGCATATTGTTTGTCCCGCAGATTCCGCTAAGAATTTACCTAAAAAATTAAATAATGGCATAACTCTGAAATAGGGGCATTCTTAGACTCGGGGAGCACGTAAATCAGATGCTCGTTGTCTGCTTCCGCTCAGGGTTTGAAGGGCAGCCTCTGCCCAGTGAAAATTTAAAGACGCGGCAGCATCCGATTTGGACTACCAGAAGCTGGGGCGACTCTAAATTTTGTTAGGGTGGGAGCTTGCTAGCTGGGTATGACTATAGCTCGCCTAACCCTTGTCATACTCGCAGGCGACTATAAAGTCGGAATGTACATTCTGGCCAGAAGCTGATTTCGATCGGGTGGCCAAGGAGACCCAGAATAACTTTAAGCCGAGTGTATTGCTTAAATAATGAAAAACATTCTAAGCACCCTGAATTAAATGAAATGCAGGGTGCTTAGGCGCACCCTGAATTTTATTAGGTTAATAACGACGCAATCAACACTAAAAGACAAAGTTCCAGACCAAACAGACGTTGCAGAAAAAAACAAACGTTACAGAATAAAAAACCACGAATTCAAAGTTTTTGCTGCAATTGTTTCGTAAGTAAAACTTGATAAGCCCACTGCACCATTTACTCAAGTCGCAGTCCATATCTAGCACGCATAGTATAGTTCCTACTTTATAGGGGGTTCATCACGGATTTTTCAGATGCTGATGTGACGGATAATTTTCCTATGAGCATATGCCTTGCACTGCGACTGTACGGCGAACCAGTCGTATAAGTCATCGTAAACTTTATGTGATGTTAGTTCCGACTGATGCAGTTTAATGCAGAGATCGCAATATATACGACGCGGTCCCACCGTTGAAACTCGATAATGATTGCGCCATGACAGCATTTCATTATAGCTTGTCTCATTTTGGGATAATGTTTTCAAAAGTGATGCAAGCTGCTTTGGGTTATAATTTAATGCATTTATAAATGAACTTTGCGGCAATAAATTCGAGTAATTTGCACCTCCGAAAACAACAGGTACCACAGGATAGTACAAGATATTGTAAAGCTTTTCAGTAACGTAATCATCACAAATACTATTTTCGAAACTTAAGTAAAACAAGTATTCTCTGGCCAACTTAAGACACTTGTCATTTTGAACTTCCACCGGCTGACGCACAAATCTGGAAGAACCGCAAGTAAAGTTACCACATTTTCCATAGATATCAACTTCCATTTGCAGCTGTAACTCTCGGATATAATTCATTCTACCGCTTGGCGTTGAGCAATGCGAAATGAACGCCACTGCTAGCTTTCTTCTTTCAAATGGAATTTCTTCTAGTTCAGGAGTTCGCATCACCCACGACGGAGGGAGAAACTTAGCATTAGCTTCTGAGACAACGAAACCGTGTGAGAAGGTTATATCAGAATCCTGCCGGTAGGTCATGGTGCGGTTGAAAATGTTATTTAACCCAGATAGATCAGTCGTATTAAATGATAAATTAATTGGTGATTCAACTGAGAGCGCAATCCAAGGCTGAGCTGGATCTCTGGTAGGTAGTCTTGATTTCAAAACATTCACGCTTCTGAAGAAACTTAATACGACCAAAACTGCATCGCTTCCATTTAGCTCAAGTTGGTTGTCTGTAAAAGTGCATTGCAATGGACATTCACTGTCGGTGAAATGTTTCAAAGATTCGATCCAAAAGGGATCCGACAAAGGACGTGCAGAAACAACAAAAACTTTTGGTAATGGCCCAGAACGAAAATTGGTACGTCGTCGGTATTTCTGAACATGTTGAAACGCGTCCAAGAAAGGCTGAAAGTGCTTGTCCACGAACGTTGGCACGGAGTTGAGAAAATTATCCAGCTCTCCATGAAGACTTCGGTTGAACGATTCGCCATTCGTCGACTTTCCTACCCGCCATTCATGTTTGAGATAATCTGTGAAGGTGCATACCACGCAAAAATTAATAAAGATTAACTAAAAGTACGACTAGATTGAATGGACTTGAGAATCAACAATAAGCAAACAATTTCTCTTCAAAGTCAGACAATGTACTAAAGTGTAATATAAATACAACTTCAATCACACACAATTAACTGGGCGGGGCAAATCATATTATATACAATGAATGACTTTTTATTTTAGAATCAATTAAGAATATATAGAGGTAATTGATGCGTTTATTAATTGTGAACCAAAAAGAAATGCACTTTTTGTAAAGCAGAATATTTTGAGCTGCCATACGCACCTTTAGAATCACGAACCTCAAAAATACCCGCTTTTGGATAAATATGGTAACAGAAGCAGAAAAAAACTGCTCCCAGAAAAATGCTGCACATTTTTGTAGTGTGGCATAAAACACGTGGTCCCATAACAATGTTTTTTTTTCTATTGAATATGTTGCCAAAAGGACAAAATGTAAAGTTTTTAGTTGATTTAAGATGATTTGTGAGGTCTAATGTTAAAAAAGACCTGGAAAGAATTACGAGTTTCGTGAAGAAAATACGAGTAAATTGATTTTTCTCACAAGACGGAAATGGAAACGTTTTCACATGACTGTCCAAAGTGGTTAAAAAAATATGAAATGCGGCCGCATTATCGTTGTCAAATGTTACACGGTAATCTTAGTATGAAGTAAACACACTAACATCGAAAACAGTGGCTGAACTTGGCGTAGAAATTTACGTAATATTAAATGTCTTGAGTTCTTTATTAACGTAGCAGGGATTAAACGCCATTTTTACTATTATATTTATTTCATTAAATCGAAGGAATTTCACTAGAATTTTTACTGGTCAATATCTTAGAAGTTTCATTCGAATAAATATTCTTCAGAAGGATGTAATCAGATCAACCGTAATAGTTGTTACTTTTTAATGTCACTTCACGTAAATTTTCAGCTAATTTTTGGATAACGCAACTAATACTCATGCTTTATTATTTTCAATTATTATATACACATTTATTCGTGAAGGTCGACAGCTTTGCAATCTAAAGTTTATTTTATTAAAATGATAGTAAAAATTTCATAAGAAACCTGCGGTATTTTCCATCGAGTGAAACAACGCTTAACGTCAATAATGTTTGCAGGTCATCGCGCGGCACGCAACCTGTTTTCAACGTATACGAATTGATACTGAAGCTTTGGTATATCCACACAATTTTGGTCGCAGGTGCCAGGAACAGTTGTGGGAGATGTTGCACAGTGAAGAACATATGATCCTAGCAGGTGTTCACTCTATGAAAAGATGGGCCACACTCATTACTCACTTGATATTGATAGTGAGTAATGAGTATACAACAGCTCTCGATGAAAGAGGCACTTCATTCAGGCTAATACTCACCGTGGGCTGCTTTACACTCTGAAAACTGAGTGGGTCATATTGTCCAAATAGACACTGTCTGCACGTGGCTCTAATGCACCCTTTTGACGCCATAATGGTTCAGGATGTTCCGTAAAAAGCATAAAGTGCATCGCTTCTTGGAAAATCGTACTCGTCTCTCTGAGTGAAAGATCTTATTGGCTATGCTAGCTTCTATGAGATTTAAGTTCAAGTAATCACTCAAGTGAAACCAGTTTATCAGTCCATCCACAACCATGATTAATGTCATTTCGTGATATTTGATGGTAATTACAGTACAAAACCTTCGAAAACTCGTTCGATTTTATTGACCAATGCTCACGTAAGTAGTGCGCGGTGCACAAAGGAGTTCCAAGCAGTACGCTGTTATTTTTCCGGTCATTTTTGGTTGAATTTCGCATTATTTTACAAATAATTGTGAACCACTTTGTGTTTCACAAAATTACTAACTTCCCATTGTGAACAATTCCAAACTGTTGTCAAATGCTAAACCATTGAAGTATACAAGTGTACTCATGGTTTGTACAAGGTCACAGAAGGATAACTAGAATTTGAAACAAGAATTAACACCAGGGGCCACAGCTATAAACTAAAAAAACTGCGCTGCAACTCATCCATGCGACAATATTTCTTCTCGCTTCGAGTCACTGACATGTGGAACAGCCTCCCTGAAGATATTGTTGACGCTCTGAGTATGAATGCATTCAAGAACAGACAAGAAAAGGCCATGCAGGAGCATATGTTTAGTCTTGAAATGCGTAGTACCCTAAGAAACAACTGAAAGTCTAGAAACGATTTTTAACCTACCGTCCGTTGAAAAGATTTGATCAGAAGGCCAGTCTTTTAGATCTGTGAACTAGTAAAGAAAAGTACAAGAATCGGCGACAGGCCTATCCAAGCCTATTCTTCAATGCCGAAGATCTTCTACTATACTTCCTAACTAATACCAAATGCTAATGGCGACCAGTACGCCATTGTTGAATTTAAACAGTAATGCTAAATTCACATCTTTCTGTTGAATTTATATTGGAACTATATTACAGTATATCAAACTACAAACTATTGTAGTACGTGATGGCACCCGATGGTACGCAGCAACTGTACGCTTACAAGAGGTATTCGATCACAAATTTTGTAAAACAGGAGCAATGGTATGGTACTGAAAAACAGTTAAGAGTTATTAATTCTGTCACTGCTCGTTTTTAGGCTAACATCTCCATTCTCAGACGAGAAATTGGCTGCTACGCATATTTAGACCGCCACGTGTAATTAGGCCGCTACGTGTAATTAGAGCGCTACATGTACTTAGGTCGCTATGTGTACTTAGGCCGCCTTGTGTACTTAGGCCGCCTCGTGTGCTTAGGCCGCTTCGTGTGCTTAGGCTGCTACTCGTGTTTAGGTCGCCAGCCGCTACGTGCATATAGGCCAATACGTGTACTTAATAAGTTTTGATAATTCTGCGCCGGTGATAAAGCGCCTGTGACCATTTCCGGCAGGGCAGAAGCCATGATTTTAAGGTCTTGAAGTTAGCGAGCGATTTGATTTCGATTTGAAAAATTAATATATAAATTTATTTCCCGCAATAATAGAGATTTATAGTGGTACAGTCAGAGATCTGTAGTGGTATAGCCAGAGATCTGCAGTGGTACAGTCAGAGCTCTGTAGTGGTACAGTAAGAGATCTATAGTGGTGCATTCAGAGATCTATAGTGGTAGTCAGAGATATGTTGTGGTACAATATGAGATCCATAGTGGTACATTCAGAGATCTATAGTGGTCGTCAGAGATATTTAGTGGTACAATGTGAGATCCATAGTGGTACATTCAGAGATCTATAGTGGTACAGCCGGAGATCTATAGTGGTACAGCCAGAGATATATAGTAGTACAGTCAGAGATCAATAAAGATAGAGTAAAAATCTATTTTGATATCTGCGTTTCAGATTAGAACTAGGCTGACTTAATTTGGAACCCGCCACCCACAGCTCCAAACTTGCTGTTTCTAATCACCGACCCAACGCAAAGAGATACCTAGTTTAAAATTAATTTTTTGAGCGTGAATAAATTACGATTTTAGTAAAGAAAAAAAAAATCGGGTGCAGCAGAGCTCGGTACAGACTTGGTTGCCAACTGTACTAGAGACCCAGCACCACTCAGGGTAATGAATGCATCATGTTATCCAAATAGTGAGGCACTTGCTGAACATAGCTCTGATACGCCATTATGCCGGGCCAAACTGTGAGAAGGTGACCCACACAAGTGCTAAAAGTGCATTGCTATTTGGAAGAAGATTCACTAATTTCGGTAGGGAACAGGACAAGTATGCATCAAGATATTAAGCAGTTTGCAGTAACCATAGATCTCTTTATGGCATCTCAATCTTAGAACTTTTAATTTATGGAACCTAGTCATTCAAATTTGGCAAAGATTTCTATGAAATTAATGTTGGAACTAGAAGAAAATTCTTGCAAAGTTTTTTAAATGATAAAAATGATAGTGTAAATGAAGCAAAAAAAGGCAGTAGGTAGTCCAAAATCATATCTCTGGACACAATAAAATCCATTCATTCATGCACTACATTTTTAATTCTAAAAGATATCAATAAGCTAGAACTCTTATTTAAAATCCTGCAAGCAAAATCCTGCAAGCAAAATTCTGCACTTACCTGACTTCCAAAATGGCTTCAAAATCTCTCGTTGTAATGTACTATCTGAAAAAGGATACATGATATCATACCTTTAAAATTTATCATCAAACTTCATGAATGTCAGTAAAATACAACAACCCTGGGCAAAAAACATTTCCATATAAGAAACTAGCAGTCAAGATATTTTCATTCTTGACTTCGCAGCAACCATCTCATTAGGCATCAGTGTAGATTAATTTTTATTGAAGACAAACATTGAAATAATTAAATCAAGTGCATCTACATTTAAAAGAATGATATGATTACATTTGTTCAAGTAAACACCGCTATGACTACAGCACAACTCATGGCTCTTGTTTAGTTGAAGGGCTTATGACACCAATTATGCTTGGAGACTAGACCATCTTCTAGAATCTAGACAATAGCCTGCACTAGCCTGGATAATAGTCAGCAGGACAGTGGCAGCCATCAGCAGCACCAACAACATTTCTCAGAAGTTCATTCTACTGAATACTTTTTTGGTTGGCTTGCAAAACTACAGACTAAAGTTATGAAATTTTACAATTTTAAGCAGAATCAATCTTCAAATTTTAAATGAATTGAATTAAATTTTCACTGCTTAATTAAGCTTGAACACAAATGATATCAAAATTTTTCAGCAGCAAGTACAAATGATTCTGTTTGACAACTGAAAGTTTACAATTACTAGAGCCTTTTTGTGAAAATAAGAGTTTGAAAAATGCTTTGCTAAAAATAAAAAAAAAAAACAAGTGCACACTTACCAATAGTGATACGTGAACTTGATTTAGGGCTGATGGAAGAACCGATGGGGTAAGGTGGAGGTAGAAGTGGTTCATTGCTGTAAGGGTTTTCGTCATCATCTACAGCGCTTGTAGATGAACTCTTCCTTACTGTAGCTGTTGTACTAAGCTGCAAAATGAATCAATGTTTAAAGTGAAATGTGTGATGATGTTAATGTTAGGTACTCAACTGTATAATGGAAAAAAATCAAGATAGTACGGTATATATTACAATAGCATAAATGCAGCAACTCAACAGGGCTATAATTTCCAGTAACAAGGTTAGCCATGAGATAATTACAAGGTTAGCATGGAAACCATCATCTTGAAAGTAAAGCATTTCCAGTGAAAATTCCCTACAATTCACATACATTTTATGGTGTTCTTAAAATTTTTGTCTCTTGATCATCATTTTAGTAAAACATTACAGTATCTAGAAAACTTTTATCTTCATAGTCAACATTAAAGTCTTGCTACACAAAATAATGTACTAATAGATCACTGATTCTTGTATAGTTTTGGCACCTGATAATACTCATCTATAAAATCATAATAAAGATATGATAAAACTTATTGGAAAAATCAATGACAATTGGAAATAATTCTAACAATCCTATTTATTCCTGTCCATACCTAGTGAAATCATGACAATTACTGACAATTTATTGTAAAAAATTTGTAAGCCATAATTATTTCTAGGTGACATATGTCTCCCAATGAGGAGTGTAAAGAGCCCAACTCAATTTTAATCTACAGCTTTTTAAATTCTTCATTAAAAATTAAACCTCATTTTTTAAAAAATGTGGTAACTTTGAATTAAGATTAGAATCTAGATATTCATGTAAACTGCAACATTAGGCTGTATTTGCAGATAGTGATTTATAGATGCAAGTAAAGTAAACTAAGAAATTGGATGGACATGGTGACCAAGAAACTTACCTTGTTGACACAATTATTTGCTTCATCATTCCAGTGGACAGCACTGTAGAAATCTGATAAGCAGTCTTCATATTCTTTAATGTTGATGTTCTCTGTCTCCATAATTTAATAGTTATTCTGAAACTTTTTAAATTTTTTTGTTATAATTCAGTTATTATTCATCATAGATCAATATTAGACACATTAGAAATTCTGAATGGAGTGTGCCTGAAAAACAAGCAGGATGGAATTGTTAATTGAAATATTAAAACTAACACAAAAATATCAATAACCAAGAAACTTATGAGTACCTGTCATAGACAAATGATATCATAAATTATGGAATCAAATTCAGCTCTTAAAACTAAATTGAATGACAGAATGAATTCAAAATTTATTGAAGCATTCAGGTAATTGGTGAATGGGCCCAGTTGTCTCAATGGTGAATAAATGATTAAAATCACAATAAATGAGAGGCATTAACATTGTAGTCATAATTAGTAGTGTACACTATCAGCAATTAGCATTTCTGACAAGCACTTGCAGAATGCAATGAAGAGTGAAGCCAGGAGTAGCAGCTGACTAGCTGTGAGGCTGTAATGACTTACTGGCAAGATGTAATAATTTTAACATCAATAAGAAAAGATTGCATATAAATTATTGCAAGCTTCAACCAGCTCACAATAATAATTAATTTGTTGGCTAAATAGGCCTGCAAAGTCCCACTCATAAAGAATTAAACAAAAGTAAATGCAATTATATTTTTAATTAGCATTTAATTCTGGTAGTACTGGATTTGCTTAGATCAGGTTCTTATAAATAAAATTATTATAGTTTATGTATTAATCTGGCTTTCCCTTTTTCCAAAAGGAAATTTTTATTAAATTAGTCAGGCAGGAGTAATTTGACCTATAGGCTATAGGCAAGGACTGACCAGAACACCAGATACCAGACCAGTCCACAGAAACAGTGAGTGCTTCAATTTTTTTTTTGCTGATTAAATAGTAGCAAGGAAATTCTTTATAAATCACCCCTATTGATGTGTCTTTTTAGCCTTCATTGGACCCACATTTACCAATAATTTTTAGATACCGATGTTCAAGAACTAATTTGAATGTTTTGGGTGTCAGTGTCACTGACAAGTTTCAAATAATTTCTTAGTTCAACCCTATTTAGACATTGAAACCACTTGTTAGGATTTAACACAGCTAAATGATCTAAGTAGGCTCAATTCAATCTTTTATATTAAAATTTTATGTTTGTTAATCATCATCAATAATTGATAGTTCAAAATTCTATAAATTATGCCTTGATGTTATCTGAGTTACCCCTGTAGGCTGTATGTACCATATATTTCTTCAGAGGAGAGCTGAGCCTGTATATTCAAGGTCTGCAGACATTGAAAGATTGAAGATATCCTACTGGTAGTGGTATCATCAGTGGTATGGAGATGGGGGGAGGGGGAGTCGGAGTTCAGACTTCAGGAGACTTGATCCATGACCCATGTGATAAGGTTAGGTCAATAGACTAGTGGTCATGATCCATGACCACTATTGAAGCTAAAAGAACCATCCATATCAATTTCCCTAATAATCTTGCTTGATGATTACTTGAAGTATATAGAGACAAAATTTTTCAGGTCATGACATCAGACTTGGTAGTGAGTTGGTACTTGTCCTCCTAAAACTATTTATTGCCAAAAGCCAATACCATCTTGGAAAGGTGGAAAGATTTAGCAGTTAGCAAGGTCCGAGCTGCTTGATTTTGATTTGAAATGTTGATATATATAAAAATTTCTGTACCGCAACAATGCCAGGCTACAGAGAGAAAAAGTCAAGAGATAATTATAGTGACACATTGTGAGATTTATTGTGGTTTCAAGTTCAACATTGAAGATTAGACTAAGTCAGGCTTTGTCTTGAACCTTTACGCCGGACTTCGTCTAATCTTCAAAGTTGAAACCATTATAAATCTCGCACCGTATCACCACAAATCTCTGACTTTTTTCTTTCTGGGTGAGATAGCTAAATAGCTGAAACACTTAAGAGTTAAGAAACATGTGGGATGTCCGATGTGGCAACGCAACTACAGTAAACCCAAACTTGCACCTGTAAGCGTAAAATGCTTATACGCGGGGAAAGTGTGTTGTGCTTTAGCATCCTAATGATGCTTTTTAAGAGAAACTCTTAGCAGATAGTATTACCGTCAATATGTTTCACTACGAATATCGTGCTAATTTTTCTTCACTATAAAGAAGCCAGGAGCGGGCGGCCGGGCGCTCGCGGTCGTGGATCAGACTCTGGAGTTTGAGCTAAGCGCCACTGCGCCAGGAGTCAACAGTGGAATTCTAGAGGGGTATTAAATTAACCAGTACACATAGCATATTGGAAAGCAGGACCTGAATGCTTGGAAAGGCCAGGAACTTTACACTTTCAGTCAATTATGTACCTACAATAATTGTACATATCCTATCCCTTTCCAGAATTCCAGCTGTGACTGATTGATGAAATTGTGATTTTAGCCCCTTTCAGCTTTCCAGCTGTGATTGGTTAATGGAATTGTAAGATTATTTTGCTTTCTAGCTGTGATTGGATGATGGGGATGCTTTCAAGCTGTGATTGGTTGATGGGGATGCTTTCAAGCTGTGATTGGTTGTTGCACAACCTGAAAACTATGTTCTGTTTCATTGAATCCGGTTAAACTCATAAATGATCTTGATACTGTCAATTATTAGCAGTTTTCCCCCATTTATAACGTGTGTTTGTTTTTCTGAGACTGATTTTCTGAATATCAAAGTGATTGTCATTGTGCGAATTAATCCAATTGTCCATGATTATTGAATCAATTACTAATTAAAATTCACTTGTGTAACGTAACCAGGCAGTTTGTACTGTATAACCCTGAGCGGAATTTTTCCTTGAGAAATATTTCCTGTTGCCGCCTATATTGAAATTTCTGAATATTCCTAAGCGTCTTGAATTGCTCAATCGTTACCGACTATCGTTGTTTAGGAGTTACTATTAAGACTAATTTTAAGTTCTGCCTTCTTATGGTACTCTGTTTTGCAGAGCACGTCATGTGAAGATGGACTGACAAGAAGTACAGTAAGATTCCAAAAATCTGTATTTCATTCCCTGCAAACCATCTGTGTCCTCTGGCATGAGGACACGACAATAAGCCCCGCCCCCAAATATGGTATATGTGCTACACTCTACAGTTGTACAGTACAGTACTGGTTAACTAAATACTTAACTTAAACTTGATCATTATGAACAAAGGGCTGGGAAAATTTTCTAAAAATCCAATAAATAAAATAAAAATAAAAAATATCTATCAAACAAGAGACATCCAAATTATTCTATAACAAACCTAATGTAAATGTAGTACTATACATTTGAAATAGTTTGTTCACTTATGATCCAACCTTTACATTTATAGTCAGTAACATGGCAGAGCACTGTATCAAAGGAAAGCTTTTCACTTTGGGTGGAAAGCTTTTTTATAAGTGAACTTCCAATCTTAGAATTCCAGCCTGGTCAACACTAGTTGGAACGTTGGATTGAAACAGCTGTTATGTGGGTATATGTAGTTTTTATGTACCACTCCCTGAGATCTCGAAATGAAGTCGATAATGATCCAAGTAGTCTGTCCGTCCTACCCAGTCCTTCGCCAACAATATGCATTATTCGGCATAGTTTTTCAACTTTCCAGCTAGGATTGCAACAATTTCACAAACTGCATCATTGTAAGTTTCCTTTAATACTATTTACCGCCCGAATTTCTGGGACAAAAATCGTAAATTTCTCTTTTCCGGTTTTTAGTCTCACTTTAATTAAAGCTGACATTCTGACCTATCCAACGGTACCAAAATCATCTCTGTACGTTGATTTATGCTTTGACGACAGTTCGCGAAAGGGTTAGGGGTGGAGGAGTTCTTTCACATTTAATATAGGCGAAAATTACCGTCCGGGTACATAAATAGACGACCTGAAGACGCTGATCTAGTGATCTTTAGTTACCCGGCTGCTGTCGTGTAGGATGGTGCTCATGCAGTCGTTCTCACCATCTATGACTGAATTTCAGCTCCAGTAACGTCTAGTCCTGTATCCATGCCACCTTGAATGCCTATTTCGAGGCGCTCAGGACTTTGCCGCGCTCTACTGAACATTCACACTTATTGTCACTGCAAACCTATCTCCTCTTAGAGTTTTTAAGCTACAGCAATGAGAGATATGCCGTTCGATTTGCAAATAAAAGATCTAGAGATTGGTCGCTGTTTTTTTCAATTTCGTTATAGTTTTGAAAATATTTTGAAAAAGGGGGGGGGGGAATTCGAAAAGGGTGGGGGATAAATCAGAATTTTTTCGAAAAAAGCCCACTTCACCCACTAAAATTAGAATTTTGAAAAACAGCAAGGACCAATCGATAGATATGGTCCTTACGCATCGAATGATATGCGTCTCGATGCTGTAGCTTGAAAATCCTAGGAGGAGATAGATTTCTACAGTACCCCCTTTTTGGCTGTTTTCTAAGAATTTCATGTTTTTTTCAATTTTTTTCGAAAAATTCACACGAACAAAAAAGTCTTAGATTTATTTTTTACATATGTGTACCAAGTTTCAAAGTGATCCGTCTGTAAATAGCCGGAATAAAATTTCCACAAGAAATTGGAAATTGCCATTGGAAATTTTATTTCGGTTATTTACAGACAGATAACTTTGAAACTTGGTACACATATGTAAAAAATAAATCCAAGCCTTTTTTTGTTCATGTGAATTTCTCGAAAAAATGAAAGAAAACCTGAAATTATTAGAAAACCGGTGGTTTTTTAAAGGCGACTTGAAAGTCCGATTTGGCGGTAAAGGGTTAAATTTAAAATCGCCATGCTTTCATGTTCCATTTAAACGTTACTCTTTTTTTTAGTTTAGTCATCGTGTGAATAGGAGTAAGGACGCACTCCGCTGCTAAAGTACATATGTAATTTCAGCACCCAAAGTTAAATTTAAGTAAATTGATCTCTTAAATTTATCACTCTGTGGAGTATGCTCTCGAATTTTAAGTTAGTTATCTCTGTAGGAATGTATATCAGTCTGAATGTTCAAAACTATTCTTCCCTACATCTTTACTCTAGGAACGTAGTTAACTGCTAACTTTTGATTACATACTTACAATATTTTAATACCTAAGTTAACATGATATCTATTGAGATGCCAGTCCATTCCTGGTCCCGTATTCTGATCAATTGATATGATTTTGTGCATTTCAACAACCCGCCTTGCTAGTGTTTGTCAGCTTCCTGTCATTGTCACAGATGAGGACTTGAATAGTGTTCCAGATATTGAGAAGCGCCAAGTCGGCTCGAGGTTAACAGGTTTCGAGATACACTAAGAGGTTATCAAGCGCCTGGTAGCTCTAAATCACAAGTCATGTGGACCAGACTGCTTCCATCCCAGATTGCTCAAGGAATTGGCAACCGTTCTGGCCGGCCCATTGACAGTATTCTTTCAGAAAACCTTGAACGAGGGTACATTGCCGTCCGATTGGAATGAAGCTCATGTAACACCATTGTTCAAAAATGGCAAAAATAGCCTAGGTAATTATTGCCCTGTCAGTCTCACAAGTGTTGTTTGTAAGGTAATGGATTCTGTTATAACAATAATAATAATAGATAATAATAATAATAATGAAATAATAGCGGTTTCAGCGTTTATTAGGCCGTAGGCCTGTCGCCGATTCTTAACATCGCAGAACATTCACAGCATTTTGCGGTCTCGAACTCGCAACTCACTGCTGCAATTCTGCTGTGCTTAACCGCCCGGCCTCCTTGCCGATTCTGATCAGAAACTGGCGCACAGAGCTGGGATCGAACCCGCGCCTCTCTGCTCCAATCCTGATACTCTGAACTGTAACCACTGGGCCACCCTGCCTATTATATTATTATTATTGTACCTCGATTTTGCCAAAGCATTTGACAGTGATCCGCATGATCAGCGGCTGTTGCGTTGAGTAAAGTCTTTGGGAATTGAAGGAAACGCACTCCAATGGATCAGAGATTTTCTAGTAGGTAGACGACAACGTGTCAGTATTAACGGAACCGTGTCAGCTGGGCATCAGTGCGCAGTGGCGTGCCACAAGAAAGCGTTCTTGGGCCTATTTTGTTCGTTGCTATTATGAACGATCTGCCTGATGTAGTGTCCAGCGTTTGCTCCATGTATGCCGACGACACAGAAGTTTATAATACAGTGAAGGATGCGTCATCATTGTTCAAAAAAGGTGACAAAAGCAGCCCCGGCAACTATCGCCCTGTCAGTCTGACAAGTGTTGTTGTAAGCTAATGGAATTTGTTGTGAGGGATAGGACTATCGATCACTTGACTGCTCACCATCTCATATCAGATTGTCAACATGGTTTTATTGCCGGCAGATCCTGCACCACTAACATATTATCTACGTTGAACGATTGGACTCGCCTGCTGGATGAAAGGGAGCCAGTGGATGCATTGTACCTTGATTTTGCCAAAGCATTTGACAGTGTTCCGCATGAGCTGCTGTTGCGTAAAGTGAAGTCCTTGGGAATTGAGGAAAACGTACTCCTATGGATCAGGGATTTTCTAGTAGGTAGACGACAACGTGTCAGTATTAATTAACGGACCCGTGTCAGACTGGGCATCAGTGATCAGTGGCGTGCCACAATGAAGCGTTCTTGGGCCTATTTTGTTCGTTGCTTTTATAAATGATATGCCAGAAGTAGTGTCCAGCGTGTGCTCCGTGTATGCCGACGACACAAAAGTTTATAATTCAGTGAAGGATGCGTCAAATAAAGCGCAATTACAAATGATCTTGACAGGTTAGTTAACTGGGCTGATACGTGGCAGCTGCGGTTTAATGCTGACAAGTGTAAAGTACTTCACCTCGGGAAGAATAATGAACAGCAAGATTACAGTATGAGAAGACATGGTTACAACGAAAGAGTAAGGATTGAAAAGTCTAGTGTGGAAAAATATCTCGGAGTTTATGTCGACAAAGAGCTGAAATTTTCTAAGCATGTTGAAACGAAAGCTAATACATCCAACAAACTTTTTGGTCTAATAAGACGCTGTTACGAGTTCCTAGATGCAGAAGCGATGATGCAGTTGTTTGTTCCTGTCGTGCGCCCGGATCTAGAGTTTGGAAACGTTTTGTGGTCACTGAGATTTGAAAAGGACAAAAATTTAATGGAGAATGTTCAAAGACGTGCAACAAGGATAATTCCAGGCTTGAAGGGCAAGTCCAGTGAAAAAAAAAAAGATTAAAAATTATGAAGCTTCCAAGCCTCAGTTATCGACGTCTGCGTGGGGACTTCATGGAAGTATACAAGTATACTCATGGTTTATACAAGATCCCCAATGGATTACTAGAATTTGAAACAAGAACCAACTCTAGGGGCCACGGCTTTAAACTAAAAAAACTGCGCGGCAACTTATCCACGCGACAACATTTCTTCTCACTTCGAATCACCTACATGTGGAACAGCCTCCTCGATTACGTCGTTGGCGCTCCGAGTATGAACGCGTTCAAAAACAGACTAGATAAAGCTATGAAAAAATATATGTACAGACTTGAAATGCCTAGCACCATATCGAACCCGGTGGAAGTCTAGTAGCTATTTCAAACTATCGTAAGTCCTGTAAAGATCCGGTCATATGACACGATTTTAGATCTTCTGTGAACAAGTCAGGAAGAGTAAGAATCGGCGACAGGCCGCCACATCAGGCCTACTCTTCAGCGCCGGTATCGCTATGTTATGTTATTGTTTAGCAACACTAAACTTGAACCATCAGTCCTTTTCCCACAGCTTTCCTTACAACTCCAACTCACACCACTTTTAACATAAAATTCTTGAAATATAAGAAACTCTTCGCGAATACTCTCGAACATTCACAAAGACGATCTACTAATTTTTTAGAGCTGCTACGTCAGGAGCCTACAATGGCGGAATTAATCATAAAAAAATGAATACTATTAACGTTGTCCATCAGGAATTAGTGAATATTTCGCTGGGTAACTTCAATAGTTGGCAGAGATAAGTCAATCAAACACAGAAAATACGCGAATATGCTGAAAACAGATTTTTTTCTTTTTGAGAAAAGCAGGGGCAACGTTATACAGATAAACGGTTGAGTACGGGTAGGAAAAATTAGAAAATCGTGTGATTTAATGAATGAATGTCTCTTGGGCATTCACCATTAATCCACTGTTTATGGATACATTTATGGTCATCAAGATGTCTTTTTCTTAACGATGCTCAAGCTGGCTCTATAATTGCGCGTGGGCGCTATTACGATATATTTCACTACCCAAAATGTAGAGCATATAAGCAACAAAGTGATGGCCATGAGATCAACGTGCAGGAGAGTAATCCAAGAGAGACGTCTGGCCGGGGACTGAAGGTGGGGTGCCCCCTTATGGCGAGCCATGTACTCTGACCAAAAGACAGCTCTGTCCAGAGGCGTGTCGGGCTGGTCTCTGTATATCAGAGACATGTCCGCCATTTTCTTGCGATAGCTGAAAATTAAATTATCTACTGTTAAATATACAGTCAAATTTACATCAATCTAAGTGGCATGCAGGATTATTATTCACACTGATTATCTCGGACTGAATCTGTCCGATTAATTAGACACAAACAATGTTTAACAAAAACAAAATTAGACACAAACAATGCAACAGCTTGCATGCATGAGAAGGACTAACAAAAATTTTTTTATTATTATTTTTTTTTATTTTTATTTTTTTAAAAGGCCTCCCACACTCATCATTCCAACAAAAAGGGAATTAATTTCATCAATTAAAAACAGGGAATGGTTCCATGTCAGTGATCAGGGCCCCGACCTTAACGCCTCTGATGGTGGCCTACACCGACTCCGAGGGTCACTGAGCTGTGACGCGAGCGAGGAGCGGGCCCACGTCGAACTTTTCTCTGACTGCTGTTAGGATGCTAGCTGCATTGCCT